>NC_041395.2:327260914-327536193 GCF_900747795.2 Erpetoichthys calabaricus
AGCTCAGGTGCATCCTGTTTCCCCCTGAGCATCCTTGAGATGTTTCTGCAGCTTCATTGGAGTCCACCTGTGGTAAATTCAGTTGACTGGACATGATTTGGAAAGGCACACACCTGTCTATATAAGGTCCCACAGTTGACAGTTCATGTCAGAGCACAAGCCAAGCATGAAGTCAAAGGAATTGTCTGTAGACCTCTGAGACAGGATTGTCTCGAGGCACAAATCTGCGGAAGGTTACAGAAACATTTCTGCTGCTTTGAAGGTCCTAGTGAGCACAGTGACCTCCATCATCCGTAAGTGGAAGACATTCGAAATCACCAGGACTCTTCCTAGAGCTGTCCGGCCATCTAAACTGAGCGATCTGGGGAGAAGGGCCTTAGTCAGGGAGGTGACCAAGAACCCGATGGTCACTCTGTCAGAGCTCCAGAGGTCCTTTTTGGAGAGAGGAGAACCTTCCAGAAGGACAACCATATCACCAGCTGTCTACCAATCAGGCCTGTATGGTTGAGTGGCCAGACGGAAGCCACTCCTTAGTAAAAGGCACATGGCAGCCCGCCTGGAGTTTGCCAAAAGGCACCTGAAGGACTCTCAGACCATGAGAAAGAAAATTCTCTGGTCTGATGAGACAAAGATTGAACTCTTTGGTGTGAATGCCAGGCATCATGTTTGGAGGAAACCAGGCACCGCTCATCACCAGGCCAATACCATCCCTACAGTGAAGCATGGTGGTGGCAGCATCATGCTCTGGGGATGTTTTTCAGTGGCAGGGACTAGGAGACTAGTCAGGATAAAGGGAAAGATGACTGCAGCAATGTACAGAGACATCCTGGATGAAAACCTGCTCCAGAGTGCTCTTGACCTAAGACTGGGGCGACGGCTCATCTTTCAGCAGGACAACGACCCTAAGCACACAGTCAAGATATCAAAGGAGTGGCTTCAGGACAACTCTGTGAGTGTCCTTGAGTGGCCCAGCCAGAGCCCAGACTTGAATCCGATTGAACATCTTTGGAGAGATCTTAAAATGGCTGTGCACCGACGCTTCCCATCCAACCTGATGGAGCTTGAGAGGTGCTGCAGAGAGGAATGGGCCAAACTGGCCAAGGATAGGTGTGCCAAGCTTGTGGCGTCATATTCAAAAAGACTTGAGGCTGTAATTGCTGCCAAAGGTGCATCGACAAAGTATTGAGCAAAGGCTGTGAATACTTATGTACATGGGATTTCTGTTTTTTTATTTTTAATAAATTTGCAAAAACCTCAAGTAAACTTTTTTCATGTTGTCATTATGGGGTGTTGTGTGTAGAATTCTGAGGAAAAAAATGAATTTAATCCATTTTGGAATAAGGCTGTAACATAACAAAATGTGGGAAAGGTGAAGCGCTGTGAATACTTTCCGGATGCACTGTATATACTGTATATATTCATAGCATTCGTAGTCTGAATTCTCGATCTGATTGTATGGGTGGTTACCTACCAGGTAACGCATGTGGTTGGTCTGCCCGTCTGCAAACATCTGCCATAGGGCCCTCTCAGTTGCGAGAAGCAAATATATATATATATATATATATATATATTATATATATATTTTTTTTAATAGTTGTTAATGTGAACCCCCAGTGTACTTGTAGCTCTGCACCACTTCCATGTCCTCCCCCTGAATGGTGACTGGTGTCAAATGCTCCTTGGCAGGCCAAAGTCCACCACCAGCTCTTTTGTGTTTCTAATGAGTTGCATGTTGTTTTCCAAGCTCCACAAAACAAAGTCCTGACTCGTCTTCATTATTAAGGCAGCCTGTGATGGACGAGTCATCTGAAAATTTATGTAGATGGCAAGTGGTGGTATTGTGCTGGAAGTCTGTAGTGCGGAGAGGTGAACAGGAAGGAGGACAGGACTGAGGTGCTCCAGTATTACACACCACCATTTCTGACCCACAGTCTCTCAGCCTCACAAACTGCTATCTATTGGTCAGGTGGTCCATGATCCAGGAGACTGTGGGAGCTTAATATTAACATATTTCATTTTCCACGGCTGTAACGCAAGACATAATGGAACACGTTGATTGGCACATGCAAGTAAGAGTTTCACTGGCTTCTGTACTCATGATAATGATGACCCTGTAAATCTATTGTGACGTGTAAGTTGCTGTCTTGCACCCCAAAACACGAGGCTGAGTCTCAGTACTTTAGCAAAACCAACTTTATTCAGCTTGAAACAGGAAGGGCACAGTGTAATTTATTGTAGCGGGATCTACCATTCTCCTATGCACAGACACAGAGATCAGGCAGGGTCGTGGCCAGGTTAGTGGCCAAGTAATACTGTTCCCTGCATTTATAATGTTCCTTGCATTACCCATCGATGGCAGGTGCTTATAGCGCGACTGTGTTCGAATTGGATCTGCTTTAGCTGCGAGCCGCTGCATTGTTGGGAGCCCACAGTTGGTCTGGCAACTGATAAACTGTCTTCCAAAGATGCAGCAATCTCAATTCGGGATGCTCTTCAGCGTGTCGTCCATTGGGGAAGTCCCAAAAGAGCTTAGAGACCTTACACTATAATATAACGTTACTGTGACTCAAAACCATTTAAAATTAAAGCTTCTCTTTTTGCTTTTTGAGTTAACAAACATAAACTTTTCTCCAGCTATGGCTGCCCTTGTATTTTTTGCTTGAATGCCTTACTGACCCGTTAGCTGTGGGTCCTAACTGGGTTTATGAAGAACCTGAAATGTTATGTTTCCTTTTATGAAATATGAGAATGTCAACACTCTGCCTGATGCACGGACCTACCTCTCTGCTGTGACGATACGTCCTGCAGTTCAAATCACTCACTGGGTAGAGACATACATAGCCGGAGAAGATGTATGATTTCACCAGAAAAAGCAAGCACTGGGATGTTGGCGGTGCTGAAGTTTATGTTGTGGTGGTCCCAATAGAGTTTAATTTGAAAACGAGCATGTGGATGCAGTGGTCCAATCTATATCACCGAGAATGTGACTCACTAAATTGTTTATGTGCAGAACACTTAAGCTGCAGCTCAAGCCCACTTTCATATATGGTGATGTCTTTTGTGACAACATTCACATCGTTATATTAACAGTAAATAACGGTTCTGCTAAAGTGAAGTCAGTCAGTTTGTCATGGCTTTGTTCTAGTTTTTCAATCAGATTTTTAAATCCTGCTCTTGAAATTTTTGTTTGCCATTGTGTTTCATTTCAGTCATGGGGTAATGTCACACAATACATGACACAAGAACTCCTTTTGTATTGTGAATAGTTTGCATCGTGAAACTTGATACAACAAAATTTTGTCTTGTGCCCAGCCCATTGTCATCATGTCTTGTCAGTCAGTCCATCTCAGTTGTTTGATTTTGTTGAAATTTACAGTTATTCTTCAAGGGGATTTGTCAGTAAAGTTACATTTTAACAGAGAATCTCTAATGTATATTTTTTGAAATTTTCAAAACTCCTGTTTTACAATTTCTGAGAGATTTTCGTTACTGATTAATTTACTGTTAAGGTTATAAGAAAAATGCATTTTTTCTCTCCTATACATGTCTGATAGCCACTCTTTACTGGTAAACAAATCCCAAATACAAGTTGATGCCAGCAGCATTACATGTGGGCAGGAATTTGCCATCACAACAACTACTTGTGCATGTGGGCGAACTTCAACTATTTTAACTCTAAATAATTATTGAGACATTCACATATACTTTGGACTTTCTGCTGCAGGAATTTCATGATGTGGACAAATTGATTGGTACCCCTCAATTAATAAAGAAGAATCCAGAATGATTTCTGCAATAGCTGACAAAAGTAATTGGCACCCATCATTGTTTGTCCTGTAATTAACAAAAATCAGACTTTGCTTAAGAGCTTTGATTGAACAGAATATTTCAAATAATAACACAAATGAAAATGGCATGGATAAAAATGATGGGACCCTTCATCTAATATTTTGTTGCACAACCTTTACAAGCAATCACTGTAAATACTGCAAGTGATTCCCGGAGCTCTCCATGAGGCTTCTGCTCCTGTCCGTCCACAGGTCGTTAGGCCCACCTGTCCTGAGCAAACTGCTCCAGCTGTGTCAGGTTTGAAGGGGGTCTTCTTCAGACTACATGTTTCAGTTCTTTCCATAGATGTTCAATTGATTCAGATCAGAGTTCATAGAAGGCCGCTTCAGAATTGTCCAATGTTTTGTTCTGCGCCATTCTTGGGGCTTTCAGTTGTGTGCTTTTGATCATTTCCCTGTTAGAGGATCCATGACTTGCAAATGAGACAGAGCTTTCTGACACTTGGGAGTATGTTTTGCTGCAGAATGTCTCAATGAAGTTTATCTAACATCTTGAGTTTCTCACTAGATAGATAGATAGATAGATAGATAGATAGATAGATAGATAGATAGATAGATAGATACTTTATTAATCCCAAGGGGAAATTCCCATACTCCAGCAGCACCTTACTGATACAAAAAAACAATATTAAATTAAAGGTTGATAATAATGCAGGTAAAAACCAGACAATAACTTTGTATAATGTTAATGTTTACCCCCCCCGGGTGGAATTGAAGAGTCGCATAGTTTGGGGGAGAAATGATCTTCTCAGTCTGTCAGTGGAGCAGGACAGTGACAGCAGTCTGTTGCTGAAGCTGCTCCTCTGTCTGGAGATGACACTGTTTAGTGGATGCAGTGGATCTTCCATAATTGATAGGAGCCTGCCGAGCGCCCGTCGCTCTGCCACAGATGTCAAGCTGTCCAGCTCCATGCCAACAATAGAGCCTGCCTTTCTCACCAGTTTGTTCAGGCGTGAGGCGTCCTTCTTCTTAATGCTGCCTCCCCAGCACACCACCACGTAGAAGAGGGCGCTCGCCACAACCGTCTGATTGAACATCTGCAGCATCTTATTGCAGATGTTGAAGGACACCAGCCTTCTAAGGAAGTATAGCCGGCTCTGTCCTTTCTTACACAGAGAATCAGTATTGGCAGTCCAGTCTAATTTATCATCCAGCTGCACTCCCAGGTATTTATATGTCTGCACCATCTGCACACAGTCACCTCTGATGACTAATGACACTGATGACACTAATCCGCACCACTAACTTTGCATATTTGGGCTTAGTGCTGGAAAAACTCGCCCTACAATAGGGGAATAATAGCAACACAAAACTTGATGTTTTAAGCAAAACAATAAAAAAATATGCCACAAATGCATGGGGAGCTCTTTATTGTAAAACAGTGGGGTGAATAAGACTAGTGAAGCATCTAGTTGGAGACCAGCCGCACCTCAAACTTGCATGCACCACGCCTCTCGTTTTTTACTCTACTGTGCATAGCCATGAACCTCACAAGTGTGTGAGATTGCTTGCATGAAAGTAAAAAAAAAAAAACAGGTTACAAATATCGATGACTGACTGTATTTTGACAATGGAATTTGGTTACTGGAGTTTCTCACAATTTGTTTCTGTATGCCCTTGACCCCACATTGTACTTGTTTACATCAAGAGAGCTACAGAAGACTGACTTGTTCAGCATAATATAGACATATCCATCAGTCCAGGCCAGTTACTGTCTGTGTAGAGTGTACAATGTTCTTCCTGCTTTTCCATTATGTTCTGGGTATTCTGATTTTGATACCATTCACAAATCAAAGACACAAAAATAAGTTAATTGGAGGATCTGAACTGAAGCCATATAGTCTATTGTCAGTATATATGTACATGTGTCTATCTGTGAGTCTGCTTGGTGATTGACCTGACCATTGCCACATCCAGGATTAGTTCCTGCCTTGATTTATAAATGGATGATCAGGTTTATTTTTAACTCTGCACAAAGGTTCTTTAAGATAAGAGTCTTTTCTGTGGTGATTCATTCTCATTCGAGTCAAGTTTAAGTGTTTTGGCATGTGTGCAGTGTACCGTGAAATTCTTAACTTGCGTGCCTCCCACAGACTCGTGACAACAGTACAACATCAACAGAAGACAATAAAAACAGCATTTTACATTGAATACAACATCCACTGATAGAAAAAATGAGTGTCACGCCCACTCATGCAATTGTCAGGACCAGTGGCTGTTGAGAAGCCTTGTGTCTTTTGGATAAAAATCGTCTTTGAATCAGATGGCAAAAATGCTTGTGGTCCTGAACAAAAGAGGGAGAAAAATGACTTTACAGCATTTCTGAGGTCTTTAATAATGCAGCTTGCCTTTCTAAGGCAAAAGGTGGTACATGTCCTGAACAGAATGCACCTGTGAGCGAGCTATCTATCTGTCTGCCTTCCTGCCTGCCTGCCAGTTACATAGTGCCTTTCACTCTCTATCTACCTGTCTCTGTCTTTCTTTAACAGACACTACCATAATATTTGATTTAAAATGGGACATTAGTTATTTCGGGGCAAAAGAAATGACAACTCCAAATCAGGATTTTATTAGATATACAATAAATATTTTAAATTATGACAGCTTCACTCTAACAGTGTAAGGAGTTAAATGAGCCCCGATTGCAATTAAAAAGTTGAGCCGTTTCCCGCAGCTTGAACAGTGGGAGTTTATTTGGAAGGCAGTTAATAAAGGCTCATCAGTGATTCGAAACTCCTGAAAAGTGTGCTGGTGTTGTTCCTACCTGACTGGTTGTGGGTGTTACAATATAAAATCAAAGAGCAAAATTGGTGGTTGAGTCCCTTTGGGCTTTTACGCACATTCAATTAATGGGGTAACATTGATCGGGGCTATTTTGTATGTGGTGGACAAGAGGATTATGGCTTACCCCGATTGTCATTTATCTAACTGAGTAAAAGATCAGGGGTTGTGCACAGTAAGCCTCTGAAAACCCAAACACCAATGCCACTGTGTCACTCCTGATAGGGCTTGGATCAGAGGACTTCACTTCCTTCACTGCTTCTCACTACCATTTTGCTTCTAGCAACACCTAAGCTCACAGCCAAAGCTCCTGGCGCCAGCACTCATAGTTTATACCACTAGCCATTGAGTCTCAAGGATTTCTCCTTCCATTTCATCCCTGACTGTAGATCACCTCTTCTTTTTCCTGTTCAGGACACCACCCCTTCTTCAGATATCCATCCACCCAATTGGTTAGTGCTGCTGTTTATGTGGCCCATCAGTCGCTTCTGCTCCATCCATCATTTGCATAACGCCACTCTCAATGCTGCACAGAGTACACAAGTTAGCAGAACATTAATTAATATAAAGAAGTAAAATAAAGTGTGACTGCTAATTTGTCTGTCTGGTCTGTCTGTCTGTCATAGTGCCCTATCTATCTATCTATCTATCTATCTATCTATCTATCTATCTATCTGTCTGTCTGTCTGTCTGTCTGTCTGTCTGTCTGTCTGTCTGTCTGTCTGTCTGTCTGTCTGTCTGTCTGTCTGTCGCCTTCATATCCATCCATCCATCCAACCCATAATACCATTGTACACCTGTGGAAGTTGGTGGGCTTAGAGACAATATGTCGATTCTCCAGTTATCTAGTTGCCAATGTCTTGCTCTTGGTTTTTGCTTTGGCCTAAATCTGGTGCCACCTGTTACCTCTTAATTTTGCAGTGAAAAGAGCAAAGAATTGATGGTTTCTTTGCCTGTTTTTTTGAATAGTTGTTTTACTGTATTGTACTGGGATACATACAATAGATTGGGGACTGCATAGCTTTTAAAGGTAGGGGAAAAATCTCAGTGGGTGAGCATTGCACTTTTTTGTAGTGATACATCATCAATACATTAAGGACAAGAATAGGTTTATTGTGCATTTTATGTCTTATTGATAATTGTGTGATAACATGCTTTACTCCTACACAGGGCCGGTGTTTTAAATAATAAAAAACCCAAGTATCCTTACTCTGCCAGGACAATACACTCAATCTCTATATCTTAACAAAAGGACAAGAGTCTGTGTATCTGTGTGCTCATCTGGTTGCTATGTCTCTGTCATTTCATTAGATGGCACATCACAAGCATTTGTAGTAATAAATTGCATTGCATTTTTCATTCCAACTGATGGCACATCACAAACATTAACATTGCCTTTAGTAAACCCATACCAAATGGCATAAAAGAGAGGCATATACATTGCATTTGTCATTCCAACATATGGCGTATCACAAACATTTGTGGTAATGCATTTTATTACTGCAGATGTTAGTAACCTGTTGAAATGACAAATCCAATACATTTTATTACTATATGCATTACAAAATACATTCCAATAGAAGGAGCACTGCAAACGCTAACTCTGAGGTCTATGTTGATTAGTTAGACTTCAACTAGTCTTTGACAGGTAGCACAGCTATATTTCGATATAGGCTTCACAATACAGTACTTACATTATTTGTTGCGTCATTGTTACAATGGACAAAATAATAAATGAACATATCGTATTTTTTGAAAAAATTGAAAAAAATAGTCTTGAACCAATAATTCTTCACTGCTTTTTGTTTGACCCTCCCAAAACAATATTTTCATTCAATTTTATGATTGCAAAGTTGAATATAAAATTAAATTCGGCTGTTTCCCTCCCGCTGCACATTTCTGTTCCTCGCCACCATCCTCACTGTGTTCTGCCCTTTCTAATGAAATATGTGTATTTAACGGACATTGTACATGTTACTGACTCTTAAGAAACATTTCATAAATCAACAGATTTTTACAGAATGACTTAATCAGTATATACACCATATAGTATGTGAAATATTGAAAACCCCAATGGCAAGCACTGATATGTAGCCTTGAAATGTGCAGAATAGATACTCAGAGAATTTTTAAAGGTAGTGTATTTGTTAGGTAATGGTAGGGTCCTAGAGCAACCCTGTTTTCCCTTTCAGACTGCCATTGTCAGTTTATTTTTTTAATAGCCAGACAACTGGTGAGTACATGTTTTATTAATATATAGATTACCTTAAGCTGTCCAGTTATACCCAAAATATAAGCAGAGTAAAATGAGAATTGGTAAAAATAATACAACCTGGAAAATAATCAGTTCATCTTGCTTTAGACTATCAGGTGGCTCTCTGTTTTTAGTATGTTGATTGGTTTCTGGTTCCATGTGGGCTGGAATGGCCATTGGATGGACAGCATGGCATCTGCATAGAGCAGCAGAGGCATCAGCTTTATTAGCCTTAACTTCTGCTAGTCTAGCTCCCTTGAAGTTCCTCCTGGACCAATGCAATGTCATAGTGTAGGTAACTCTACTGGTCCATTCCAGTCCTGTTTAGGCACAATTCAGCCTCCATTCCATCTCTGACCAGATGGTCTTTTCTTCTTAGCCTCTTGTATTCCCTCAGGCTATATTCCTGAAAGGGGAAGATGTGCTCGTGCTTCTAAAAATATTTTCCTCCTTTTCCAAGTTTATGCATTCTCTCTGCATAAAATCCACCCTTCTGATGTCACAGGTAGAGTATCAATGCAGAAGCTTTGAACATAGTGGTGGTGCAGGTTATGGCAAAGCATTCTTGAGTAACTGGGTACAAACAGATCGATGCAGGGCCTTCAACCCCACTAGCACTAATTACCCACCCCAGAGCTGTGCTTAACATAAGTTCTTATCTTATCTAGGAGGGTCATAAATGCCTGTATGTCAGAGCAACAACTGGCTTATCCAGCATCCCGTTAAACCTTCTTCTTCATCTTCTTTCGGCTGCTTCCATTTAGGGCTCGCCACAGAGGATCATCCGTCTCCATCTATCTCTGTCTTTTACATCATTTTCTGCCACACTGACCGCCTTCATGTCCTCCCTCTCCACATCCATTAACCTCCTCTTTGGCCTTCCACTTTTCCTCTTGGCTGCAGGTTCCATCCTCAACATTCTTTTCCTGATGTACCCGTTATCTCTCCTCTGCACGTGTTCAAACCATCTCAATCTCACCTTTCTCACTTGGTCACCAAACTGTTGTACCTGTGTTGTCCTTCTACTATACTTATTCCTAATCCTGTCTACCCTCGTTACTCTGAGCAAGAATCGTAGCATCTTTGACTGCTTACTATATTTTCATCAGTGACACCGTCTCCTAACCATACAACATAGCTGGTCTCACTACCGTTTTATAGACCTTCCCTTTCACTCTTGCAGATGCTCTTCTGCCACAAATCACTTCTTCCACTCTTCTCCACCCAGTCCACCCTGCCTGCTTTCTCTTCTTCACCTCTCTGCTGCACTTCCCGTTTCTTTGGACTGTTAAACCCAAGTATTTAAATTAATTTACCTTAACCACCTCTGCTTCCTGCTGTCGCACACTTCCATCACCTGCCCTCTCATTCACACACATATTCCATTTTACTCCTACTGATGTTGATATACCTTCTCTCCAGTACATACTTCCACTTCTCCAGGTTCATCTCAACCTGTTGTCTACTCTCACTACAGATCACAATGTCATCTGCTAACATCATAGTCCATGGAGACTCCTGTCTGACCTCATCTGTCAAACCTGTCCATCACCATTGCAAACAGGAGAGGGCTCACAGCTGATTCTTGATGTAAACCCATTCTCACCTTGAACCAGGCTGTCATTCCTATGGCACACATCACTGGAGTCACATTGTCATCATAAATATTCTGCACCACCCTCACATACTTTTCTACTACTCCCGACTTCCTCATACAGTACCATAACTTCTTTCTTGGCATCCCTTTAAACATTTATTTTTAAATCAAAAGAGCAGCTCACACTTATTCAATAAAGGCAAATTTTCAAAAAACAGTATCACAAATTATGCCAGTTATTGGCAATTTTACTTTCCCCTACATACAGTGGGGCAAAAAAGTATTTAGTCAGCCACCAATTGTGCAAGTTCTCCCACTTAAAAAGATGAGAGAGGTCTGTAATTTTCATCATAGGTATACCTCAACGATGAGAGACAAAATGAGAAAAAAAAAATCCAGAAAATCACATTGTCTGATTTTTAAAGAATTTTTTTGCAAATTATGGTGGAAAATAAGTATTTGGTCACCTACAAACAAGCAAGATTTCTGGCTCTCACAGTAACTTCTTCTGTAAGAGGCTCCTCTGTCCTCCACTCGTTACCTGTATTAATGGCACCTGTTTGAACTCGTTATCAATATAAAAGACACCTGTCCACAACCTCAAACAGTCACACTCCAAACTCCACTATGGCCAAGACCAAAGAGCTGTCAAAGGACACCAGAAACAAAATTGTAGACCTGCACCAGGCTGGGAAGACTGAATCTGCAATAGGTAAGCAGCTTAGTGTGAAGAAATCAACTGTGGGAGCAATTATTAGAAAATGGAAGACATACAAGACCACTGATAATCTCCCTCGATCTGGGGCTCCACGCAAGATCTCACCCTGTGGGGTCAAAATGATCACAAGAATGGTGAGCAAAAATCCCAAACCACACGGGGGACCTAGTGAATGACTTGCAGAAAGCTGGGACCAAAGTAACAAAGGCTACCATCAGTAACACACTACACCGCCAGGGACTCAAATCCTGCAGTGCCAGACGTGTCCCCCTGCTTAAGCCAGTACATGTGCAGGCCCGTCTGAAGTTTGCTAGAGAGCATTTGGATGATCCAGAAGAGGACTGGGAGAATGTCATATGGTCAGATGAAAAAAATCTCTACTCGTTGTGTTTGGAGGAGAAAGAATGCTGAGTTGCATCCAAAGAACACCATACCTACTGTAAAGCATGGGGGTGGAAACATCATGCTTTGGGGCTGTTTTTCTGCAAAGGGACCAGGATGACTGATCCGTGTAAAGGAAAGAATGAGTGGGGCAATGTATCATCAGATTTTGAGTGAAAACCTCCTTCCATCAGCAAGGGCATTGAAGATGAAACATGGCTGGGTCTTTCAGCATGACAATGATCCCAAACACACCGCCCGGGTAATGAAGGAGTGGCTTCGTAAGAAGCATTTCAAGGTCCTGTAGTGGCCTAGCCAGTCTCCAGATCTCAACCCCATAGAAAATCTTTGGAGGGAGTTGAAAGTCCGTGTTGCCCAGCGACAGCCCCAAAACATCACTGCTCTAGAGGAGATATGCATAGAGGAATGGGCCAAAATACCAGCAACAGTGTGTGAAAACCTTGTGAAGACTTACAGAAAACGTTTGACCTCTGTCATTGCCAACAAAGGGTATATAACAAAGTATTGAGATGAATTTTTGTTATTGACCAAATACTTTTTTTCCACCATAATTTGCAAATAAATTCTTCAAAAATCAGACAATGTGATTTTCTGGATTTTTTTTCTCATTTTGTCTCTCATCATTGAGGTGTACCTATGATGAAAATTACAGGCCTCTCTCATCTTTTTAAATGGGAGAACTTGCACAATTGGTGGCTGACTAAATACTTTTTTGCCCCACTGTATATAAATAAGGATATGTGTATGCAGTTGATAAGGTTCATGATTAATAATATAAAAAATGAGTTAATTTGCAATATTCAAAAAGAAAAAAAATTGTTTCATGCAAATGCTACCCTGAATCTAGTTTCACCTGAGACGATGGCTTCATTGCTTCATTCCACATGCTGTCACGTCTCTTACCTTCCTATTGATGGTATACCCCTGAAGTTAGTATCAGTATCGCCACAGTACTCATATCTGCTCTGTCCATGTTTATGTTGAGTGTTTGGGTTCATTTTGGCTTTCACAGTGTTACAGGGAAGATGGAGCTGAATAAGAAAAACAGTTTATAAACATCATTGTGTGAAAATTCAATGATCCCGATAGGGCTGTCAAATTAGCTAAGAAATAAGGTTCAGATATTCAAATTACAAATAAGTACTTTTTCAAATATGTTCAAACTTAAGGTAATGATTCTGGTCATTATATGCACGTTTGCATGTGGTATTTTTAATATTTTATTATTGTGTGGCAGAATTACAAGCTATGAAGTCCTGGAAATTGATACAAACTGATGAATATGCACAAGCCTGGTCTGCAATCCAAATAAAATCTTGCTGTTCTTCTTTATATGCCCTGCTGTGTGCCCCAGTAAATACAAATTATCATTGATATACTATTAATTCATGTATCCATCAGTCACTCAGAATATGGAACCAGTTCAGGACGCACAAGGCAAAGAAGCTTTTATCTGTTGCACCTCTACATGACCTTTTTCAACCCTCTCTCAAACCTACACAGTATTTAATCTTTGGAAAATTTTCAGGATTAAAGCACTTAGAGAACTGTACATAGATAATGTTTTTTTTTTCATCTTATGAACAATTACAGTGGACCCTTGACTTACGAACTCAATTCGTTCGCGAGGGTTGGTTGTAACTCAAGTTGGTTGTAAGTCAAGACTATTTTTTCTATAAGAAATAATGGAAATACCCATAATGCGTTCCGAACCTCCCACTGCAACACTTACTTAACCTTTTCATAATAAAAAGAGGGTTGTATAATGTGCATAATTTACCAAAACACCAATAATTTTTCTAATGTATTAACCAAAAAGTTATAAAAAGTGCATAGCCTACCAGAAACAACAATTTCATACTGTACTCACCATTTAATGTGACATCTTTGGGCTGCAGGAAGGGAGGAGGATGATAATGAAACTAAAGGCTTTTTAAAGGCTTTCTTTAACTTGCGCTCAGGCATTTGCAATCATTTCAATAGCTTCTTTTGCGTTAATTTTAATCTCCTCCTGCCTACAAGTTATTCTGACGAGAATTTTTCTCAGCATTTCCTTGCGATGATACAAGGAACTGTTTCTGAACTCTTCTGAGACCCCCCCACTCCCCACTCAATGGGAACGACATGCTGAAGTGCGTCCTGAAGCGCGATTGCCGCGACTGTGGAAGCTTGCTTGTCCATTGCCGGGCAGGGATATCACATGCATATCACCCATCCATATCTTTTCTGTTTGCTTTGGCTGAGAGACTCAGCACAGCTTTAAGCTGGCTTTTGCACCAGCAACAGATAAACAGTCTTCCATACGGAGTTTGGACTTTGGCATGTCTTCTAGTTGGGGGAGGTCCCAAGAGAGTTTACAAATCTGACATTTTATTGAATGAGTGCCGCATTAATAGGAATGTTTCTGTTTGTTTACAATCGCGCAAGCGGATACACGTGACCGCATTCAGGTCGTAACGCAAGATGTTGGTCGTAAATCAAAATAAAAATTTTGGTCGTAAATCAAGTTGTTCGCATGTCAAGCCGGTCGTATATCAAGGGTCGACTGTATTCTTTAAATTTAACTTCCCGGCATCACAGTTTTTCCACTACTTTCAAATTAGAATTATTGCTAAACAGAACCTACCCAGTTTTCCACATCTTTCAACCATTTTTATTCCAGAGGAAATACTGATCAGTCTTTAAGTCTCAGACAGCATCACAACAGCATATGGATGACACAAATTAACATCTCTCCCTTTTAAAGATCCTAAGGTACAGAAGGGAAAGGACCTTTAATTTAATATATCAGAGAAGGAGTTGAAGGCAGCCATGCATAGCATGCACTCTAGCTCCATATGTGTAAAGCATTCAATCATTCAACTTAAAATATTTCATCAGTCATATTTGTCTTATTTAAAATTGTCCAAGATGTATCCAGAGAAAAATCCAACCTGCAATCGTTGCCATCTAGCTCTAGCCTCACTGGGCCACATGTTTTGGGAGTGTATCATTTTACACAAAAATCTTTGAATGCTTATTGGACAGCTTTGGTGTCACAGTCCCTCCAAACCCACTAATGGGCTTAAAGTGGAATAGGACAACTTGATTGTAATTGCCGATACCACCCTACTAGCACACAGAATTAACATGCTTAACTTGGAGAATCCCAACCCATCTTTTATAAGTCAGTGGGTAACTGACATTCTATACTATTTGAAATTAGAAAAATCTAATTCTCACTTCAAAACAAGTTAATTAGTAGCAAAAACAGGTCACTAATTAAGAAAAGGGTTAGAATGAAAACCTGCAACCACTGTGGTCCTCCAGGAATGGAGTTTGAGATCCCTGCTCTAGAGGAACCCTCAAATACTATAATTGTACAGTTAATTATGAATTCTTCTCATCAATTGCTATCATAATGACCTATTTTATGATCAGAAAGATCACCCTCAGAGCAGTAAATAGTTAGAAATGTTATAGAATAATTTAGGTAACTTGGTTCCTGGGGCGCAAAGCCTACTGACGCTCATGTCCGAATCTCCCAAAAAACAAAATAAATAAATTATAGTAATGGCTGGAGCAATGACAACTGCAAGCACAAACGCCTGTCCATCTAAGATGGGAAAAAAAATCAAAATACCATTCCTGCGCTGAGGTATAGTAGTGGTAGCATCATGCTATGGGGGTGCTTCTCAACAGCAGAGACTGGGAGACTGGTCAGAACTGAGGAAAGGATGAATGCAGCCAAATGCAGAGAGGTTCTTGAAGAAAATCTGTTCTAGAGTGCCCACCACCTCAGACAGTGGAGATCGTTCCCCTTTCAGCATAACAATGACCCAAAGCATACAGCAAATACAACACTGGAGTAGCTTCAGAACAAGTCTCTGACTGTCCTTGAAATGCCCAGAATTAAATTTATTTAGTGGTCAGAATTAACTAACCTATGTGTCATTGTTGGAAAAAGTCTGTCAGTCTCCAGGAATATCAGTTTCCCAGCATCTGCACTGGTTTTTCTCTAGGCACACCAGTTTTTCTTCCATTACGTTTTTATGTTAATTGCTCAGTCCAAGTTGGCAGTGTATATATCATTTATGCCTGTTATGGACTGTTGCCACATCCTGAGTCTTCTCTTGTCTTCCAATACTGCTGCTCAGCGCTGATCCACCCTGACCAATGATTAGGTTAAGCTGGTTATAAAATGGATGGACGGTCTCCATTTTCCCCAAACACCTCTGATTCTTTTCAGTACAGTATTTTTTTACACAACATGCACTGTATGGCCTCTTTGGCCATATCCCATCAAATTGAATAATTCCATAATCCTCTAATCTCGATCCACTTTTCATATAACCCAGCTTCCATTTCAAATCCTCCTCCACTTTGTTCTGATCACTTAAGCCAGTGCTGCATTGCAGTAGTGAACGGAGTGTGTCTCCTCTAGCAGAACGGCTCCTTGAAGGCACGCTGACACTTTCATAACCGCTGTTCCTCCACGCTGTCTCCTTACACTTTAATTTTGACTGTAAGATGAACTGATCGATGTCATGTTTTTAAATTAATTATAATTAATTCTCAGGCTTTACAGAAGATCCCAGAGCATTGGCAGGCTTCAGTGTTTATTAATAGCCAGTGGCCGTGCTCGAGCCATATGGCAAGAAGTGCCGCAGTGAGTCCTTGTTTTATCAGTAAGGGCATTCAACTTCAAAAAAAAAGAAAATGTACAATGTACATGAAGAAAACATGTTACAGTGGTGTGCAAAAGTGTTCAGTCCCTTTGAAAATCGTCATAATTTTCTACATGACAAAAGATTGCTCCACATATTTATCCATTCAATATTTTTAATGTAGAATTCATATGCTGTAACAATACATTTCCATAGTCCAAATAAACCATTTTCTGTTGATATTTAACTGAAGAAGACTAAAACTTCAAAATTAGTGTTGGCAGAAGTATTCAAGCCCTACACATTAATAGTTTTTACTCAGTAACAGCCTTCATTCTTTTGGGGTAAGTATGTTTCTATTTTTGCATATCGTTGAGGAGTGATTGATAGAGATCCTCTAGGTTGATGGGATGGTGTCTCTGGAGAGCAGTATTCAAACATTGCCACAGATTCGCAATCAGGGCTTTGACTCGGCCATTCCAAAACATTTCACCTTTCTGTTTCTGAGCCATTCCAGTGTCACTTTTGCTCCATGCTGAGGGTCCTTGTCATGTTGAAAGATAGATCTTCTCCGAGCCGTTGGTTCACAGCAGACTGGAACAAGTTCTCCTGTAATATTGTGTGATATTTGTTCCATCCATTGCCCCTTCAACTCCGACAACATTTTCAGCCCCAGCACATGAAAAGCATCCCATAGTGTGATGCTGCCTCCAATGTATTTCACCATAGTTGTGGTGTTTCTTTAAGCTTGGGCAGTAGTGACATCTGGCCAAAATGTTCTATTTTGGTCTCAGCTAACCATAAAATCTTCTCCCACGTCTTAACTGGTCTTTCTCATGCTTTGTAGCAAATGCCAAACATGATATTATGAGGACCTTCTTAAGGAATGGCTTCTTTCTTGCTCCCCTCCCATAGAGGCCTGTTTTATGGAGACCTCTTGAACTTGTGGACCCCTGCTGCACCTTCACTGCAGTTTCATCCAAAGAGCACTGCGGACCTCTGACAGTGGCGGTTGGAGTTTTAGTGGCCTCTCTAACCAGTCAACGTTGTGCTCTGATGTTTAGTTTTGATGGTCAGCCTGTTCTAGTAAGAGTCTGATGCTGTGATGAACCTTCCACTTTCTGAAGGTAGATCCAGCAGTGTGCAATATCATTCAAACTGATATTTTTTGGTAGCCATTTCCTGCATTGTGCACTTCAATAACTTTATTTGTCACATCAGTAGATGCTCCTTTGTCTTCATTTTTGCAGTGGATTGTCCAGCAAAGACTATGGTCTTACAACGGGGCTTTTAATATACCGAGAGATATAAAGGACTCACAAGTAGTGCCTAATTGTAATCACATGGCTGTTCCTTTTGTGTTCATTGTGATTAATTTGACATTTGGGCAAACCTGGAGCTTCCAAAGCACAGATGTTTAAATATGTATTCAAATACTAACTCTGGAGTTTTTCTTCTGCAGTTAAATAACTACAGAAAATGGTTTATTTGGACTTTAGAAATGTATTGTTACAGCATAAGAGTCCACATTAAAAATACTGAATTGATGTGGACAAATCGTTTTTAATGCAGGAAATTCTGATGACTTTCCAGGGGATTGAGTACTTTTGCATGCCACTATGTCTATGCACTTCGGAGTGGCAGTCCACTATATTAAAACAGTATATAAACTTAAGGTTGTTTACTTATTTTGACCACTAGGTTGCCAGTTTGATTCCACTGTTGGACCTTTAGCTAGTCACTTAGCCTGCCTGACTCTCAAATTTTAATCATCCATAATTTTAATCTGTCACCTGATTGGCTTACTCCAGTAGGGTTTCAGGGAGGCTGGAACCTATCCTGGCAGCATTGTGGCCTAAAACTAAAACCAGAACCAGACCCAGACTGGATATCATCCATTCTATCACAGCATTTTTCAGTTTTGAGAAAAATGAATGTGACAAAATGCAGTGCATCTTCGTCTTGAGAGGTGTGAGACAAATTTAAAATACAGATACAAGAAACCCTTATGGTTTTCTTGGGTTTCTGTATTAATTACTCCTAATAATGTAATCTGATCTACAACTAAGTATGATGGGTTGATTTATTGCTTTAAAATTGTAGAAGAGTAATCAGCATTTGATTGGATTTCTGGGACTGCCACAAGAACCGATACTTTTAGTACGAATTTGATACCGAAGTTCCAAAAACGTAACAGTTGTCACGCTTGGGTCACAGAATTGCACAGAAAACAGAGGAGGTTGAAGAGACTGGCATTTTATTCAAACACTGCAAACAAACATTTGTCTCTTTAAAAGGTTTTAAACGTGCTCCCTGACAGGATAGAGTCGACACTTCCGTTTCTCAATTAAAAGTAAGCACAGGTATCTTCTTCTTCAAAGGAGTATGTGTCAGGAGCAGGAAAAGTCTGAGAGAGAGAAGGAGAAGCAAAAACAATCAATTCCAAACTGACAGAAGCCCGTACAAGCTTTTTAAGTAAGCGCAGTACCGTGCGAGAGGTATATTACGCGACAGAGCCGTCAGAAAGGTAAGGAGGAATGTGAAGGTAGTCTGTTAACGTTTTTCAGGGGTTTTCCCGGCAGCGTCTGTATTCTCTGGAGGTGCGATCAGCTCCGCAGCTCACACAGTACTAGCTTTTTTTATGGCATCGGTCATACCGATTAAAAGTCAGCTCTGATCTCATGTGTGACTACAACAACAACGACGTTTATTTCTATAGCACATTTTCATACAAATTATGTAGCTCAAAGTGCTTTACAAGATAAAGAAAGAAAAAAGAAAATTATAAAAATAAGAGTAGGCAATGCTAAGTAACAAACAATAAAGTTAGGAGAGGACAAAAAAAAAAACTCCTGAGAGCTGGAGGGAAAAAAGAAAACAAAATCTGTAGGGGTTCTGAGGCCACAAGACCACCCAGCCCCCACTGGGCATTCTACCTAACATAAATGATCTAAATCAGTCCTCATGGTCTTCAGGCTTCATGTGGAAGAGTTAGATGATCCGACTACAAGTTAGACAAATTACTTTGGAAGACACAAAAATATTTGAGGAAAAACACAAATAAAAACTACATATAAAAATGACTGTGGCATCCAGGTGTTGAAAAGAAAGTGTTAGCTCCATTGAGGAGCTTGTTGTTTTATATTGTACTTCACTGATGTTCCTTGCTTCGTCCTGCTTTGCTATTGTGGCTCATCTGTTGTTTAATTTAAATAAATCATTTGCTTATAAAGATTCAGCACTTGCCTTGTAATTTAAGCTTGAGGGTTTTATGGTTTCTTATCATTTGAAGGGCAGTTTTAATACATTTTAAACATGTTTGAACTTTAAAAGCCTGTCAGTAGAGTTTGGGGTTTGATGCCTGGGGTGAGGCCTAGTTTGGTAGGCAGGCGCATTGAGTTCCTGGATTGGCCTGTGTGTTTTGAACAATCCAAAATACAGACACATAAGCTTTCATCATTGCCAGTTTTAGTCCATTCTGGAGTTACTGCAAAAGTAGATTTGTGTGCACAATCATAAGACCAATCAAACACGAATTTGTAAGAAGAGATGAGGTAATTGGTGAGAATGTTCTCTTTTTAAAGCAGTGTTCCACACAATGCTGATAAAGGAAAGGACGCTTCCCATTCACTTGCGCACATACACTGATGTTTATCTGAGCATCCACTGATTTCCTAATTGGAGTATACAATTCATGGTTGCAGGGAGAAGCATCTCACACACCCACAATTATGCATGTAGGACTGTGATATGTGGGAGGAAAGTGCACACTGGCACTGCTACTAAAACAACAGTTATTGCAAGTAAAAATCGAGGCAATATTCAGTCAAAGTGGATATTTGGATTATCTGCATCGGCAATGAAATTAATGATTTGTGCATAATAAAATGAAATTCATTTAGTGTTGTCTGCTCCCTCTTAATACAACACATGGACTGCATTAGCAGAAAAGTGTAATTGTTGAGATGGGCAAAACAGCATATTTTATATTCATAACACTAAATACCTGTCCTTCTTTAAGGCAAATGATTGCTCATGAGCATACCCATTAAAATGTGACGAACATAGTGAAAGCACACATGTCATAAATTTAGAGTGTACATCTGGTAAGATAAATTGGGTAGTCTACTGTACAATGATGTAATTCTTTATAAACCCTATGCTGAAATCCCTCCAAGTTTATAACTTGTTCCTCTACTTTTTGTTACACTGGGAGGATCCCCATCATGTCTGTCACCTGTTTAAAATTCAAGCCCTTCATTTTATTTTGATATTTATGAATGTCACTACTAGTTTACATAAGCGATTTCTTCATTACCAGTATTCAAAAGCTGATGATGCTACTAGTATTAATACACTATTTTTATGTTATTACAGAAATGCCCACAATATTGTTCACTTGAATAATAGAGAATCTTTCAATTAAATGGATTTCTGTTTTTGCCATGGTATCAAATAGGTATCAAGTATTGTCAAATTTCACTGGTATCGGTAATGAATGCAGAAATTCTGGTATTGTGCTATACAGTACCTATTAATTTCTCGAATAAATATATATGTAGAATGCCCGCCATAATTTTTGGGTCAAAGACACATTTTTCCTGGATTTACCTGTCCTCTGCTCCACAGTTTTAAAATTATGAATCAAACAATCCATTTGGGATTAAAGTGCTCATTGCAGACTTTCATAGGATTTGCCTAAATTTCGGTCTTGGCATATAGAAATGACAACACATTTTTAATACGGGGTCCCCCATTTCAGGGCCCCATAATGTTTGAGACAGTTGGCGTCACTGGTGTTTGTGATTCGTCAGGTGCATTTCTTTGCTTCATAAGATACCTTGGCTTGATTCTGCCCTTTGGAGTCTGTAGTTGCCATTGTTCAACATGAGGACAAGAGCTGTGTCAGTGACAGTCAAAGAAGCCATTATGAGGCTGAAAACCAAGAATAAAATCATTACAGACATCAGTAAAACCATGGGATCACTTAAATCAACTGTCTTGAATGTCATTAAGAAGAAAGCTCAGTCATAACAAAGGGACCGCTAGGCCAAGGAAGACCTCCACTACTGATGACAGAAGAATCTTCACTATGGTGAGGAAAAAAACCCCAATGCCTGTCAGACACACCAGAAACAGTCTTCAGGGGGCAGATGTGTATGTGTTAGAGGCGACTATCAGCAGAAGACTTCATGAACAGAAACACAGAGGGAAACACTGCAAGATGCAAGCCACTAGCCAAAAAAACAGCATGACGAAATAGGACTTAGAAGAGCCTGCAGAATTCTGGGGAAAAGCTGTTGTGGACAGATGAGACAAAGATGAGCTTGCGTCGGAGTGAAGGCAAGAGCAAAGTGTGGAGTCTAAAAGAAACATGTGTTATGGTTTGGGCATGTATGGCTGCCACAGGTCCTGGCACCCCTCTCTTCATTGATGATGTATCTGCTGATGACACTGGCACGATGAATTCTGAGGTATATTGAAACATCTGATCTGCTCAAGTTCCAGGAAATGCCTCCAAACTCACTGGACGGTGCTTAATCCAACAACAACATAATGATCCAAACATACTGCTTAGGCAACACAGGAATTTTCCAAAGCAAAAAATGGAATATTCTTGAATGGCCGAGCCAGTCACCTAACTTAAATCCAATTGTGCATGTCTTCCATATACTGAAGAGAAAACTTAAAGGCCCATCCCCCTAGAACAAGCAGGAACTAAAGATGGCTGTATTAGGGGGTTGGCAGAGCAGCACCAGAGAAAATCCTCAGCACTTGATGATGTCAATGAATCACAGACTTAAAGCAGTCCTTGCATTGCAGGGATATGCAACAAAGTCCTAAATATGAAAACTGCTTTAATAGACCCGCCATGGCTGTGTCCCAAACATTATGGTGCCCTGAAACAGCAGGACTGTGGAGAAAAAGTGTTGTCATTTCTACATGGTATGACTGAAATGTATGCAAATTCCCTTAAGTGAAAGTCTGCAATTTGCACATTAGTCTCAAGCTAGTAAGCCCGCGATTCGCTAGCGAATCGGAAATCCAAGAATGGCAATCAGTTTCTGTTCCGTCCGATATCTGGATGGATGACATATCATGGAGGGTGGGTGCATCTGGGGAAATGTCATTTAACTACATAAGCATATCTGTAGTAAAGTGGTCTCGTTTTGTGGAGACGTGATTCCGTTGCCTGTGCTGACACCGACTGCTGGCAGAGTTTTGCACAGCAAGTTCAGTTTACAGGTTGTGGTGTTCGTGTGCCAGCCACTGAGTGTGGGAAGCCGCTGGGTTAGAGTCTGTGACCGTTATGTTCACAGGTTGTGTTGTTTGGGCGCCACGTACTGACTCTGGGAAGCCACTGCGTTTTGGGAAGCCGCTGCGTTTGACTCTGGGGTGGGCGCCACGGCGCATTACGTTGTGTTATATGGGCACCACCTACTGACTCCGGGAAGCCGCCGCGGTTTGGGAAGTCGCTGCGTTTGACTCTGGGGCGGGCGCCAAAGTGAATGACCGTTATGTGATCTACATTACTGGCACAGTGGATTAGAGCAAGTCTAGTTTACAGGTGGTGGGCTCGTTGCAGTGCGTGTGAGTCTGTTGCCTTCACTGACACCGACTGCTTGAACAGGTTGTGTTGTTTGGGGGCCACCTACTGACTCTGGGAAGCCGCTGCGTCTGACTGTGGGGCGAGCGCCACAGCGCAATGTGCGCCTCGGTGGGAAGCCGCTGCGTGAAGACATATCATGGAAGGTATATGCGGTGGTGTGGGCGGTCGCGTCCGGGCGGCTGTACAACCCGGCGTGCACGCTTTACCCCAGGTGTAGTTCACAGGTCGTAGTCTCGTTTCTGTGTTTTGTTTGGTTTGAGCCGTGACTCCTTTCGCAAGCACGTTGTCACAGTTGGTTTGAGCCGTGACTCCTTTCGCAAGCGCGTTGTCACAGCATGGACCTGTGGGGATTCCGTCCGTACTGTAATACAACCTTCGAGTCCTCTCGTTTCTTTTTTTGCTCTGTGGCGGGCGGCAGTGCGCGTGCGCCTCGATGTGCCCAGCGCCCTGCGTCCATATCCGGTTTACAACCTTCGGTTAGTAAGATGGATTTTTTTAATTTGTAATCTTAAACTGTGAAGCACAGGGGTTAAAAAAAGGAAAAAAGTGTTTTTGTGCCAAACATTATGGAGGGCACTGTACAGGTAGATTCTTAATGGTGAGTGGACTCTGCTTTTCTTGACTTCCCATGTCTCTGTTGATCAGTCTCCAGTCGCTGTGAGCGTACACTCTCTTCCACTCTGATTCGGGTACCTCTCACCCGGGCACTTTCCAGCCGTTGGGAGCGTTCTTCTAGACCAGGGGTGGGCAGAGTCGTTCCTGGAGGGCAGCAGTGGCTGCAGGCTTTTTTTCCAAACCAATTGCTTAATAAGACACACTGCTCAAGTGACACTTCTACTTCATTTTCGTGGTCTCGCTCATTAAGATTTTGAACCCTTATTGCTTATTTTAGTCTTAAACAGCTGCATTCTCGGTTTTTAATTGTTCTTTATTAGCAATAAGATGCAAATGACAAAAGGCAGTTCTCCATTTAGCTTGTTTTCATTTACACCAGTGTGTATTTATTGTGCACTACTGGGTTTAATTAAGCACTTGGAAGGAAAGTGAAGGACTGAGAATTACTCATCTGGTTTTAGACTTCAAAATCATTTGGATGATATCCTTAAAAAGGGGAAAAAAATAGGATATGAGAATGACCTGACATGGGAGAATTAAAGCACTAACAAGCCATGATTTTTTCTAATTAAGCATTTGGATGGGAACAAAAACCTGCAGCCAATGCGGCCCTCCAGGACTGACTTTGCCCACCACTTGTTCTAGACTCTTCCTCCATTGCCCGAGTGTGGTTCTCCCCATCAGTTTCCTTCACACTGTAGGTATCCCTATAGCATTTCTTCTCTGTATTTGTTGTTCTTTTTCAGCTGCCTGGCTCTTTAATCTTCTATTTTTTCTTGGCTTTCTGCCTCTCTTTATTGAGCATTTGTTTTGGTGGCATTCCAAAGGGTCCACAAACTTTTTCTCGCAATGTTAGAAACAAATCTAATCGGGCAAGCTGAAAGTGTTTTATAGCCTGTCTTGAAAGTGTTAAACATCTTGTAATAGGAAATAATGATTGACGTTACCACCTGATTTTTCGGCCACCGCTTTTTTTTTTTTTTGGTGTCATTTGCTTAGGGTGTAGATGTGTTTTGAGAACAGTCCTTCAGATGATTTACATTTAGCTAATAATCATCTGTTCCCACCATCAAGCCGCCTACCCTCTATCTTTTCCCTAGCATGGCATGCCTAGTAAAAGGGAGCTGATGTAGCCTGTTAGCATGCAAATTGGATCCAAAAATAGGTTAGCAGTACAAAAATCTTTTTGCCTTCCTTCTGCCTGACCCTAAGAATCACTGAAACTAGTGGTTGAATAAAGATGATGGCGTAATTAGAGGCCATCATGATTCCCATCCTCTGCATGATGTGTTGTTCTGGAGTAACTGTAATCTGTCATATAGTATGTAAATTATAACGGACATGTTGGCAAAAAGACATTAATGGGGCTCTACGGCCTCCTCTCAACATGGACATCTTAACCCTAGCCTGTTATAACAAACTCATTGGCATAGAGACAATAGTTCTTTAAGGACTATATTTATTAATCAGGTAAACACATTTTTTAGTTAACTCCATGAGCTTTTAATCAGTGTAGTTGAAAGGAAAACTGTTTTTTCTTGATAAGTACCCAACAGTTGAAAAGGAAGTCAGAAGTGAAGGCACAAGAATGTTGCTCAGCTTTTTCAGGAGGTAGAAAGCTGTATTTAGTTTTGGTAAATGTGTTTAAAACAGAAGTGCTTTTTGAGGCCTGTGTGTGATCAACAGCAACAATGTGTATAGATAAGAGCTGCAGCAGACAAACATATGCAGAAGACCCAGTAAGCCCGGTGGACCACCAGTGGGTGTACTGGCCACCCTACCCGACACAGACAGGCATGGATACAAGTGCTGGTGCAACACACCTTTATTTTTTTTTGATGTGGGAACAGCTTCTTCCTACGTCCCACCACTAAAGCACAGCTCCTCAATAAAGAACCCCAGGTACTTTCTTCCTTTTGCCTTTACTGTATACACCGCCACTCCTCCTCTGAAAGCTTTGTCCTCTTCCACCCAACTCTGGCGTCTGGAGTAGTGGCTGCTGACTCCTTTTATAAGGCACCCGGAGGTGCTTGTTGACCGGCTTCCGGCAGCACTTCCTTGTGTGGCGGAAGTGCTGCAACACAGGGCTCCAACCAAGTCCAAGCGCCCTCTGGTGGTGGCCATGGGCCCCAGCTGGGTGGAACACGTACAGCAAGCCAGGATATCTACCCTCTACTGTCCCGGGAAAGGTAATGCCCAGATCAAAGTCTCTCCTCCAGTCCTTCCGATAGAGGGGCGTTTCAGCCGCCTGTCACAGCACCTAATGTGAAAGCCCAAAGCTTAGTTCTGGATAGTTTGTGATATTGTGTGTAATGGTTACAAAATATCAGTAACAACAGTTATTTAGACAAAGACTTTAATATTTAATGAAGACTGCAGTATTTAATGAAGACTGCAGTGCCTCACAATATCCGTAATTTGCTATATGGCCGAATGTTTATGGGTTGCCTGACCATTACACCTATGTGAGCTTCTGGGACATTACATGATTGTATTTTGTTTTGTGAAATTCGATACAATGACATTTTGTCTCATGACTAATGGACACTGTTTCCTGCCTTGCCCTAGATACTGTCAGGATAGGCTTTGTCCTTGTATCCCATACATATATTAAGTGGGTTTGATAAAAATAAACTATGGACACTTGTCAAAGGTTAATGGCTCTCATATCAGACCGCAGTGTTAATCGTCTGTTTGCTAAACGCTGTTTGTCTCATTTTGTAGGAATGTGCCTTTTAACCGCAAAATATGTGTGCCTCTGCATACATCTGTGGACGGTGGAATGTGGCAGGTGCACTCGTTACTTTTTAGATAGCCCGTCAGCTGTGAGTATGGCAGTATGGGAGAATAAATCAGCGGTGAAACGTTTATTTGTCTGTCATAATTTGGAGAAAGAGTTTCTTTATTTGATGCATATTTACCATCTGGAATCTTTAAAGTTAATAGCTAGGACACATTTTTATTTATGTTTGTGTCCCCCCCCCCCCCTTCCTGCTAGATAAACAGAAGTGTAGGTGGTTGTGAAGGCAGTTGGCTGGAGGAGATGGATGCCCAAGTGCGTTTATTGTAATATATTGTTTATGCTGGCTTGCGGAATGAGGTAGTTGCAGCTGCATTGGCTTGTCATCCCTCCAGTTATTTTTTTTAATTTTTTTATTTCATCCTACTTTTCAATTCCCTTCACCAAGTGAAGTTTGTGGTAGGAACAGACAACACTTTTCCCAATCATAGTAACTGTGTTGAGACCCATCTCAGGAGTGAAATATACAGTCTTCAACAACAACAACATTTATTTCTATAGCATGTTTTCATACAAATGATGTAGCTCAAAGTGCTTTACAAGAAAAACAAAAAAAAGTCCTAAAAATAAAATTAGGCAATACTACTTAACAAAGAATAAAGTAAGGTCCGATGGCCATGAGGACAGAAAAAAAAAAAAAATCCAATGGGCCAGAGAAAAAACAAAATCTGCAGGGGAACCAAGGCCACAAGACAACCCAAATGGAGTGGAATCACTTCTACCATTCACAGGGTTTGAACCGGCAGCCTTCCATTTGCCAGTGCATAATCCTAGCCTCAGAGCCACCACTCTGCCCCTCATGTATTTAAAATACAATTACAGTAATACCTCGCTATATCGCGCTTTGACTTTTGCGGCTTCACTCTATTGCCGGATTTTTACATATTTTATATGTAAGCATAATTTCCCATTGGGATTAATAAAGTATCTATCTATCTATCTATCTATCTATCTATCTATCTATCTATCTATCTATCTATCTATCTATCTATCTATCTATCTATCTATCTATCTATCTATCTATCTATCTATCTATCTATCTATCTATTTAAATATATATCGCGGATTTTTCGCTGGCTCATGGGTTTCAGTGGACAATGGGTCTTTTAATTTCTGACATGCTTCTTCAGTTGGTTTGCCCAGTTGATTTCATACAAGGGATGCTATTGGCAGATGGCTGAGAAGCTACCCAATTAGAGCACGTTTTACGTATTAAATAAAACGCCTCAAATATATTGTGAGCACGGGGGCTGTTTGCACCCCTAGAGGATACCGCTGCTCCTCAAAAAATGCTGAAAGATTACCTTCACATTGTTCCCTTCCTTGCTGGTCTTACTTGTGGTTGCTTTGTTGCACGATATGCTTCCCCCACGGTGCTTCACATACTTAAAAGCTCAAATAGCACCGATTGATTTTTGATTGTTTGCCTTTCTCTCTCTCTCTCTGTCTCCCTCTTGCTCTGACATTCTCTGCTCCTGACGGGGTGGGGAGTGGGGGGGAGGTGAGCAGGGGGGCTGTTCGCACCCCTAGAGGACACGGATGCTCGTCTAAAAAATGCTGAAAGACTACCTTCACATTGCTCCCTTCCTTGCTGGGCTTTCTTGCAGCTGCTTTGTCAAGCGACATGCTTTCCGCACGGTGCTTCGCATACTTAGGTGCTGTTTGAGCTTTTATCGGTTTTTGATTGTTTGCTTTTCTCTCTCTCTCCCTCCCTCTGACATTCATACTTAAAAGCCCAAAGACCTATTGATTTTTGATTGTTTGCTTCTGTGGATTCATCCATCCATTATCCAACCCGCTGAATCCGAATACAGGGTCACGGGGGTCTGCTGGAGCCAATCCCAGCCAACACAGGGCACAAGGCAGGAAACAATCCCGGGCAGGGTGCCAACCCACCGCAGGACACACACAAACACACCCACACACCAAACACACACGGGGGCCAATTTAGAATCGCCAATCCACCTAACCTGCATGTCTTTGGACTGTGGGAGGAAACCAGAGCGCCGGGAGGAAACCCACGCAGACACGGGGAGAACATGCAAACTCCACGCAGGGAGGACCCGGGAAGTGAACCCGGGTCTCCTAACTGCGAGGCAGCAGCGCTACCACTGCGCCACCTGATTAGGATATTCAAGTTTGGCATTTTAACAAGGGTATATTTTTTGTCTGGAAACAGCGGGAGCTAAAGTGGCCTGAATTGGATTTAACTCTTTAGACGCATGTTAAATCCCACAGTTCACTGGTGCAGATAAGCGATTGAGTGTGCCAGGTTTACCAGTGCATTAAAATAGTGAACCCACATTGTGACTGCATAAACTTCACATGTACTCAATACGTGAAATATGAATTCCTTTCGTAACTTGTGTGAACAAGAAGCTGCGAGCTAGTAAGTAGATGGCTAACTAAAGTCATTTCCTTTTACAATAAGTTAGTGCAGTGGTTAGCGGTGCTGCTTCGCGGATTTAACGATCTGGGCTTGAATGCATAGCCTGCTTTTATAAACTTGGCAATATCCATTTCTATGGACTGTAACTGTGTGAGGAAAATGTCAGACTGTTCAGTGATATGTCCTGTTTCCAGAAAATGATGTACAGTAGCACGCGATGGCATTTGGTGCTCATCTGAATGTATGAGGAGCACACGCAGTATTGGCCAGTGCGACCTTAAAGCACCTGGTGCACAGGCTATGGTAAGTGGTGGGCATGAGAGATATACATGGTGGGCATGAGATAGTAAGTTGTGCGCACTAAATTGTTACCCAAGAAGAAAAAAACACCATATCTCCTCAGGTGCTCCGTATGAGTGAGCAGACGAATATCTATAAACATAAAGCACGTACCCAAACCCTTACCCCCCCACAAGCCTAATTTTAACTATAGTGTAACGGGGTATGCGATGGGCATTTCGTGACTGACGTTCTGGGCAGTACCTGACATACGTCACAGGTATTGCAAGCTTCAGTTAAACCCATCTCCTACCATCCCACACTCCTTTAATAAATAAAAGCCCAGCCGTCTGCTTTTTTTATATCACCGTGCTACAAGAGCTGGAAGTGACGTCAAACTGAAGCGCAGAAGCCTTGGTAAAGGCATAATTAGGTAGCCCCGAAGGGCACTTTTGTAATATTTTTATCTAACATTATCTCGTACGTATGTAAAAGTATCCCGTACGTATGCGAAAACATCTCGTACGTACGGGATACCGTACGTACGAGATAAGGGTTATCCCATAATTTGTTTTCACTGTGCAGTTCAGAGCTTCTGTAATTCTTAGATGCCTTTCTTAGATACCACTATTCTACCAACCACAAAACATTAGATCTCATACATGTGCTCAACTGTCCAAAAGGAAGAGTCTTCCGGATAAGCCAGTAGTAAAGAAGCTCAGTGATCAGCATTCGCAGACATGACACTTCGGGAGCACTTTGCTGCTTCGTCCCTTTGCTTGCCCCTCTCTGCTTCAGAAGTAACTCGTATGCCCGACTTTCCACCTGTCCCTGTGACGACCACACACCCAGGCAGTGGGTTAGAGAAAAAACACAATCTGCAGGGATTCTGAGGCCATGAGACCACCCAGCTCCCACTGAGCATTCTACCTAACATAATTGATCTCAATCGGTCCTCATGGTTTTTTTGGAAGACACAGAAATATTTGAGGAAAAGACGCAAGGTCATGTGAACCTCTGGCCTTCAATCCATCAATGTAGGGACTGCACTGTGCTTTGATCAGGTGGTGAGAGTGCAGATCGCCACCATAGAAAACTGGAAAAAGAACAGTAGAGAAAGAAGGGCTTAGTATGGATTGTTGAGCCATAAACGAAAAAATGATAATTAAATGCATATACAGAATATCAGGGTTACACTAAAATGAAGTTATGAGAAAGCCATGTTAAAATAGATCCGCATGTTCTCAATCTGCTTTAGGGTCTGCTCAGATGGTTGCTGCCCAGTGAATATCCTCAATAAATGCCTAAGCCTCCATGGCTGGCTCGTGTCAATCTGGGCTGCAGTGACTCTACCCAGAATACTTGGCTGCTTGCCCTGCTGCTGTGACTAACTTTCATATATCTGTGGAGGGTGCCAATTTTAACTGCTTGAAAATGTGTCATAGTAATTTTGCTCAATACCTGAACCTTATGACCATAAGTGAGGTTGTGTGTGTGTGTAAATGGACCAGTAAATTGGGAGTTTTATCTGAATACTTAACACCTACATCACCCCAGGCATTCTTCTCTAAAATCATCAATCCCCAGGTCAATTAGAGTCCTTTACACCCTCCAATTGTGGTTGCTGCTTCTCACTCACATTTAGAGGTGTTGATTCTCATAGAACTTTATTACACTTTTAGTTTGTTTCATGCCGGAGATCAGCCTGACGAGGTCAAACTACAATGTGATTCCCAAGCAGTGATATCAACCTCATGTTGAATGAAATGACTGGCATTACCCAGTTTTCTTTGCTTTGCTTTGGCACAAGTATACTACTTAAGGTGTAGCTGCCAGACCCTCTTTCACTGAGACTTCACTTCCTCTAAACTGTAAGACCTGCTCACTGGGCCTGTCTTTGGAATGCAGTTTCTGGGTCTTATCTGATAAGACTAATCACTCCCACACAAAGGACTTCCAGAGATTTCTCCTGCTGTTGCACTGTTTACCACTAGATCAGTGAACAAAGAGTCATAACTTAACCACTGGCGATCTAGATAGACAAAACTTTGCACCAGTTATCAGCCAAAGGGTTAGACTATGTCTAACTTAGTAAATTTATTACATATAAAAAGTAGAAATATTACATTGACACAATTATGATACTTGAAATGTGGCTCAGGTGCATCCCATTCCAATGATTATCATTTAGATGTTTTTATAACTTGTTTGCCCACATTCTTTTGATTGTACAAGATTAGGAAAGACGCCCACTTGTCTATCGAGGGTCCCACAGGTGAACACAAACCATTTCATGAGGTTGAAGGAATTGCCTGTAGATCTTTGTGACATGATTGTGTCAAAGCATAGATGTAGGGAATGCTACAAAGAAATCCAGGACCATTGAAGGTTTACAAGAGCATAGTGGCCTCCATAATTCTTAAATGGAAGAAGTTTGGAACAACCAGGACTCTTCCTAGATCTGGCTACCTGGCCACAAACTGAACAATTTTGTGTTTTTTTTATGGTAAGAAAGGTGTGCAAGAACTTGATTGAGTGATCACTCACTCTGGCTGAGAAAGCAAAAGAGCCTATATGATGATTGGGGAAACTTTCTGAAGGACATCCATCACTGCAACACTCCACTGATCTGAACATGAAGGCAGAGTGTTCCAACAGAAGCGTCTCTTCAGTAAAAGACGCAAGAAAGCACAGTATGAGTCCCCTATAGGACTCTCTTGACTGTGGGAAACAAGATTATCTGATCTTGTTTGCCCTCAAAACTAAGTATTATTTTTGTGCAATACCACTCCAGTGGTGAAGCATGGTGGCAGCCTCATGCTGTAGGGTTGTTTTTCAGCAGTAGAGACTGGGAGACTACTTAGGGTTGAGGGACAGCTGAAAGGAGCAAACAAAGTATGGAGGGGTCCAACCCGTATTTCACTGGGGACAACATCTAGGAAAGGTTTGGGTTGCTACTAGAAAAAGGTGTTAGAGATGCTGATATGACCCTATGCTGTAAAGGAGGAGCCATCCATCAGATGAGACATAAAATTGAGGTCCTGACTTTCTGTGGCCATTAAAGATCCCTGGGCATCCTTCGTAAAGAGTAGAGTGAATCCCGATATCCTGGCTAAATTGCACATCAAGGTCTTTCTTGATGTTGTAAGGTAGTGGTGATAGCCCAATACAGTATGTCTTCATTCTGGTCATAGCACAATGGAAGAAGCTAGTATGTACAGAACATTTTACATACTGCAGGACAAAAACCTAGCAACTCCACTGACCTAGAAGATGTGACATACTAGGTTTTTCCATAGTTTGTAAGATCTCTGGAGACACCTGAAAATCTCTGTTGACCAACAGTCTTCATTCTACCTGACAGATCTTGAGAGGATCTGCAAGGAAGCATGGAAGAAAATCCCCAAATCTAGGTGTGTGAAGCTTTTGGTGTCAAATCCTAGATGACTCAAGGCTGGAATTGCTGCCATAGGGACTTCTACTAAATACAGTGGAACCTCGGTTTGCGAATAACTTGGTTTACAAGTGTTTTGCAAGATGAGCTAAAATTTTTAATAAATTTTGACTTGATAAATGAGCGAGGTCTTGCAATACGAGTACTATTAATAGATTTTCCCTTGGGATTAATAAAGCTATCTATCTATCTATCTATCTATCTATCTATCTATCTATCTATCTATCTATCTATCTATCTATCTATCTATCTATCTATCTATCTATCTATCTATCTATCTATCTATCTATCTATCTATCTATCTATCTATCTATCTATCTATCTATCTATCTATCTATCTATCTATCTATCTATCTATCTATCTATCTATCTATCTATCTATCTAGCATGTATACGCTTTGTCTGCTGAGTGTCATGTGATCACAACTAAGCTGATAGTTCTCTCTCTCTCTCTCACTCTCGCTGCAGGATTGTGGGCAATTGTCTCCTATTCTCTGTCTGTGTCGACGTGCCTCACTCATATAGTTAACATCCGTACGTGCGTATACTGTTTACTACAGCATTGTGACTGTGTGTGTGCACGCGTGTGTGCTGTGACATGTGAGTCCCCATCTTGCACCCCAAAACACAAAGCTGAGTCTCAGTACTTTAGCAACACCAGCTTTATTCAGCTTGAAGCAGCAACAGCGCGGTTATTTATTGTAACGGGATCTGCCACTCTCCTATACACAGACACAGCAGTCAGGCAGGGCCGTGGCCAAGTAGTACTGTGCCCTGCGCATTTATAATGTTCCTTGTATCACCCATCGACGGCAGGCGCTTATAGCATGTCCGTGATCTTTTCAGATTCGCTTTTACGGCGAACTGCTACAGCACTGGGAGACTGCGATTGCTTTGGGACGCTCTTCCGCGTGTCATCCCGTTGGGTGGAATCACACAAGGGTTTAGAAACTCACTCACCAACCATGATTCTTTTCAAAGGTAGAGTGCAGGTTAATTTGTTTTAAGTACAGTATTTGTACTTTATATTTTGTATTAATCATTTTTATGTGAATAGTTTTGGGTTGTGGAACAAATCATCTGAGTTTCCATTATTTCTTATGGGGAAATTCACTTTGATATATAAGTGCTTTGGACTGCGAACATGTTTCTGGAACGAATTATGCTCGCAAACTGAGGTTCCACTGTACTGAGTAAAGGGTCTAAATGTGATGTTTCAGTTTTTTACTTTTAATATTAAAATTTTTAAAAATCTTGTTTTTGCTTTGTAATTCTACAGTATTTAGTGTTGCTTGAATCGGGGGGGGGGGGGGGGGGGATTAATTTAAACAATTTTTGCACAAGGTTGCAACAACATTTCTTGTATAGCCCAAAATCTCACAAGAAATGCCTCAATGGGCTTTAACAGGCCCTGTTTTTGATAACCACCCACACACACACACACCCAACATTGACTCTCTAAGAAGACAAGAAAAAAAATCACAAAACAAATCCTTGTACGCCTGATTTCAGGATAACAGGTCTTCATTTGTGACCAATGATTGAGGCAGTTGGGGCAGGTGTTCATTTCAAATGCTTGTTTACACCTGAGTGTGGTCCATTTTCATTCCTGAGCGCCTTTTTCAGAAGTCACGTCATTTTCTAACATTCTTTATTGTGGAAGAATAATTTTAGGGTAACATAGCATTCATCTTAAAGAAATGGCATAATGGATTAAATAAATGTGGGAAACCAAATAAAGGTCAAGTGAACAGTAAAATGTACACTGAAATTTAAGAATTGGTTTAAGGAAAAATACTGAGATGGTCAAGTAAATAAAGAATGTACCAGAAGAAATGTTGATGTAATATACAAAATGTACTGAAGGATGACTAAGAGATGACTAAAGACATCAGCAGATGTCCTATAAACTAGAATGGACAGTTGTTATATGCACAGAAATGTTAAGGGTGGTGTCTCATCTCAAAAGGTATAAGAAGAACCAGAATATAATATAATATACTTTTATTTTATATAAATCATTTGGGTGTAAATCAATGAACCAACCAGAGTAAAATGTATGCATTGATTGACACTGTATGTAAATTCAACAGTTTATAAAATTAACCTCTATCCTTTATTCTCTGACCATTCTGATCATGCTATAACAGACTGCTTTTGAAGAATGCTCCCTCCAAGGCATTTTGCCGAGGAGTCATTAAATGACACAATGAACAGCTTTTCTCCAGCCTGATTATTGAATTGTCCTGTTAGAGGATGTTTTCTTTCTTTAATAAGATGTTAAATTTTGACCATAGTTTCCAGGCCAGATTTGTGTTGTTTTTGGTTTGGAGCATGGAGGCTGAAATCTCTCCCAGCTAGAACAATGCACCAGGCAGAAACAATCCCTGGACAGGGTGCCAGTGCATTGCAGGAATTTTCCAGAAGTGATTTATTTAACAATATTTAAGTGAAAATATGTATAGTTGTAACACTGTTAGCATACAACCGGATGACTTGAAATGTGGATTATATGACATGAGCAACGTGAGTTTTATTTCATAGACTTTTTGATATTGTTTGCTGTTGTCCAGCATTGGTCTCAATAAACCCCATTATATCACAAACTTTATCTCCATTCTGCAAGAAAACATGAGATTAAAAATTTTTCTTAGTCATCACAACAATCATTTTGGAGTAAGTAACATGAAAAAAATACCATTTTTGGGTGGAGTACTCATTTAACAGTCCAGAATTATTAAGCATTATTATTTGTTTTAATTTTCTTCAGTCTTCCTTTAGCTATTGTGTTAGATTTTTGTCCTTGTGCTTTGGAGAATCATCTTGCTGACAAAGCCCTGTGCTGCAGTGAATGTGATGCATTTGGTCAGTAGTGATGTTCTGGTACCCTGCGGCGTTCACGTGTTGCTCTACTCATATTAAGGACATGTTGGTCACACTGTAGGCTCATTAAAACTAGCTGAAGTTGTAAAACATTTATTGAATCACAGTGTCCGCCCTGCTGTGCTATCTGCGTCACCCAGGCCCTCTGTTCACACCCATGACAGCAATTTTTATAACCTCATCTTGTCATTTTTTTTTCTTCTTGAAATTAATAATTTCATGTTTAAGTATCACTTTGGACAACTTCAACCCTCTGGCAAGTTTATTTTATTTGTTTGATTTTTATCACTAAGATTTATAATTAGCTGTGCAAGAAAATTACAAGTTGGTGTTTTAATGTAGGATTTAATTAAAGGCTCACTCTGTCTTCGAGTGCCAAAATTATTTCCACTTGTGCAGCTATTGATTTCAATTTTTGCAAATGTCTTTAAAGATGTCATTCTGGCTTATTCACTTAAGTACATTTCATGCGGACTCTTAAACAAGCCTACATGTTAAACTGATAAAAGCTGTTTTTATTATGACTGTATGTTTGGCAGACGCCTTTTGCCTGAAGCGGCTTCCAAGATCAGAACAAATTGCCATAGTTTACATATGTCTGTTAGAACTGGAGCACAGACAGGTTGGGTGACTCCCTCAACCAATCAGGAGGCAGGAAGCAGCATAGTGAGGCTCTAACAATCAAACACAGGGCCACTTGGCCACTGCAGTTGATAAAAGAGGGGGGCTAGGAGTACCCAGAATGCACTGCAAGCCACCCCTTCAGTTGCTTAAACACATCTGTGGCATATCTCATTTTGTTAGGGTTAGGATACCAAATTCATGGTGTAAGTTTTTTTTTTTTTTTTCTTTCTAAGCTTTTGTTGTTCTTAAAATATTATTTTGTGAACATTCTGATGATTACGTGTTTGTCTTTATCATATTATTTCTTAATGAGTATTTTGGTTATCATTTTATGTTAATACTAATACTAGGGGGCTTCACCCCCTGCTTGTGCTTCATGCCGTTGTGAAGTGGGGGGCTGAACGCACCCCAAGGAGATGTATCTGCTCCTCCGAAACCCCTCTTAAACGGTGATACATTGGGAAACAAGTAACAGTTGGTTTTTTTACCTCCTCTTTGCTCGATCAGCTACTAGCTTGCTGCTGCTTTCATTCCGCATGATCGTCATTTCGGCGTCGTTTCGAACGTTTAAAAGCCTGTACAGCATCTGTCCTTTTGTCCTCAAACACAATGCAATCTCTTTTCGCTTTTCTGTTATTTCACTGAGTAATATTTTCCGTTTTTTGTTTGTGCTATTGTGATCTTTTCAGTCATTTTTTTTGAGACTTTAATTTTCCTACTTCCATTATCTCTAACCTGCTCTGCATGTGTATCGCGGGACTTGCTTCCAAAGGTTGTAAGTATGACGTGACGTGCCTGTCTCGTGGGATGTGAAAATGTCTGTCTTTAAAAGATCACGTCTCATCGCCAGAAAAAAGTCTTGTCCCAAAATTCTTTTATATAATAGAGAGAAATGCTATTAAGTGAAACTCAGTTATTTTTTTTTTTTAGGGAAAATAAAAAAAAAAAACTATATGAGTTACCTCATAATGGAGCAGGAAATTCTTTGCGCATGCCAATCTTTTGGTAACAGCTTTTTTCATGCCAGCTGCGCGACAAGTCAGCTGGGTCTACAAAGTTAGATCTTGTACAATTAATTGCAATCAAATGTCGTAGTTTCCATTTCAGCTTCATAGTTGTTAGACACTGATTTGTGAGAGATATTCAGATGAACATAAGAGAGGAGACCATTCAGTCCATTAGGCTCACTTGTTTTGCTAATAGCTAAACTGTCCCAATATCTCATTCAGAAACTTCTTAAAGGTTGTCAAGGTATTGGTCCTATTTAATTTTTTTTTTTTTTTTGGAAAAATAAGTGTTATCCAAAATATTGTTAATAAGAAAAAAGCTAACAAAGCAAAATATTCTGTTCTGTGATGCCATGCTGATTTTTCATTCTTACTTCAGATACCGATATCCTCTATTTAAATCTGTTACCCAGAAATACGCTCGTTTTTCGTGCTACAGCCTCTAAGGCGGTTTATGGGACAACAGCTTGTAGGTGGTGTCTGTTAATAGATCACCTGTTACAAGTTACAACTCATATGTAGAAGTCAGTGTGTTAACAAATAAGATTCAAGCTGATGGGTCTTTTAAGAAATTTAGTTGGAAACTATCATTAATGTTTATGGTGTTCTCTTCTCCTTATGAGCCTAATCTCCAGCACACAACTGAACTGTTTGCAATTGGTAATGGGTGTGGAATCAACACCTTCAAATCTGAGGTTGTGGTCTTCTCATGTGAAAAAGAGGTTTGTTCTCTGTAGGTAAGGGGTGAGCAGTTGCCCCAGTGAAGGAGTTTAAGTATCTCAGGTAGTTGTTTGTGAATGACGGTAGAGGTGAGTGTGAGATCGTACACCTGCAGTTTTATAGCTGCATTATTAAATTGTGGTGAAGCGGGAGCTAAGGCTATGGATGATTTTTCAGGATTACCACTCAATCAATATCCCCATCCTCACTTATAGTCACAACCTCCAGGTGGCGACTGAATGAACGAATAAGACTATAAGCGCAAGTAGCTACAATTAGGCTTTTGTAAAAGGTGGCTAAGCTGACTCACCAAAATAGAGTTGGAGCTTGGAAATAGAAGGGGACCTTGAAGAAGAACTACTGCTTCTCTGGATCAAGAGGAGTGAGTAAGGGTGGCTTGGACCTGTAGCTAGGTTACCCCCAGATGCCTTTCAGGTGTGGTTCGCTGGAAGAAAACTAAAGGGCAGACCCATGATACATCTGAGGGGTTGTATCTCTGAAATGGAATGGGAACAACACAGAATTCCTCAGGAGGAGCAAATTAAGATTACCCAAAATAGGATGGACTTGTCATCCCAGCTCAATATTTTGCCACTGTGACCCTCACCAGGAAATAGAGAGGGAAAATGATGATGGCAGTCTTATCGGTTTCATGCTATGAGAGGACATGAAATGTTTTCTGCAAATGTGATGCCATTTTTGGTTTGCTGCCAGCTCTGGATTCCTGTGACTGTAATACCATCTGTGCCATTGTTAAAAACTTTGGCTAATCCTGCATTTGTGTTATAAAATATAAGCAAAAGTCTCGACAATCAGAAGAAATATGAATTGCATTTTCAGCTTAAAGAAGCAGGGATTCATGGTTTACTGTGGCATCATGAAAGTCTGGGGTTCCAGCTCAACTACATTCTTGTGTAGTCTTTGCACTAAATATTCTGCAGGTCTTCTCAATTTTATAGTAATTTCTTAAACTTGCTTAATCCAGTTCATTCAGAAAATATATTTTCAATACTGGATGGGGTGCTAGTGCAACTTCAGAGTGCCTCAGTAGGCCTCATTCAGTAGAGTCAATAAAGGGTCTTGTGCTTCTTTTTAAGTATCTACTTAGGGAGGGCATCTCTGGCTGAATTTTTGTACCTCCGTAATCCCTCATCAATCTTTGGGAATGTCTGGTTTTATGTGCCTCCTTGTAGGGGCATATTGTGATGTGGGATCTTCTCTGAAACCCCCATGTCCTCCTTGGGCTACTCTTTTGAAATTAAATGTGGAATAAGTAGGCTTTAGACAATCAAAGGATGGATGAATGCTTATTAATATTTTTATGTTGATATCTTTGTTTTGTGGCACAGGAGTACTGCCTCACATCCATTGGTTCAGCTTCTAGCAAAGCTTGATTACTTTGTGGAGTCTGTAGATAGATAGATAGATAGATAGATAGATAGATAGATAGATAGATACTTTATTAATCCCAATGGGAAATTCACATTCTTCAGCAGCAGCATACTGATACAATAAATAATATTAAATTAAAGAATGATAATAATACAGGTGAAAAAAACAGACAATAACTATGTATAATGTTAAATATTAACGTTTACCCCCCCTGGTGGAATTAAAGAGTCGCATAGTTTGGGGGAGGAACGATCTCCTCAATCTGTCTGTGGAGCAGGACAGTGACAGCAGTCTGTCGCTGAAGCTGCTCTTCTGTCTGGAGATGACATTATTTAGTGGATGCAGTGGATTCTCCATAATTGATAGGAGCCTGCTGAGCGCCCTTCGCTCTGCCACAGATGTTAAACTGTCCAGCTCCATGCCAACAATAGAGCCTGCCTTCCTCACCAGTTTGTCCAGGCGTGAGGCGTCTTTCCTCTTAATGCTGCCTCCCCAGCACACCACTGCGTAGAAGAGGGCGCTCGCCACAACTGTTTGATAGAACATCTGCAGCATCTTATTGCAGATGTTGAAGGAAGCCAGCCTTCTAAGGAAGTATAACCGGCTTTGTCCTTTCTTGCACAGCGCATCAGTATTGGCAGTCCAGTCTAATTTATCATCCAGCTGCACTCCCAGATATTTATAGGTCTGCACCATCTGCACACAGTCACCTTTGATGATCACTGGGTCTATGAGGGGTCTGGGCCTCCTAAAATCCACCACCAGCTCCTTGGTTTTGCTGGTGTTCAGGTGTAGGTGGTTTGAGTCGGACCATTTAACAAAGTCATTGATTAGGTCCCTATACTCCTCCTCCAGCCCATTCCTGATACAGCCCACGATAGCAGTGTCATCAGCGAACTTTTGCACATGGCAGGACTCCGAGTTGTATTGGAAGTCCGATGTATATAGGCTGAACAGGACCGGAGAAAGTACAGTCCCTTGTGGCGCTCCTGTGTTGCTGACCACAATGTCAGACGTGCAGTTCCCAAGACGCACATACTGAGGTCTGTCTTTAAGATAGTCCACGATCCATGCCACTAGGTATGAATCTAATCCCATCTCTGTCAGCTTGTCCCTAAGGAGCAGAGGTTGGATTGTGTTGAAGGCGCTAGAGAAGTCTAGAAACATAATTCTTACAGCACCACTGCCTCTGTCCAAGTGAGAGAGGGATCGGTGTAGCATATAGATGATGGCATCTTCCGCTCCCACCTTCTCCTGATATGCAAACTGCAGAGGGTCAAGGGCGTGTTGAACCTGTGGCCTAAGGTGGTGAAGCAGCAGCCTCTCCATGGTCTTCATCACATGTGATGTCAGAGCAACAGGCCGAAAGTCATTCAGCTCACTAGGACGTGATACCTTTGGGACTGGGGTGATACAAGATGTTTTCCAAAGCCTCGGGACTCTCCCCTGTTCCAGGCTCAGGTTGAAGATGCGCTGTAGAGGACCCCCCAGCTCCGATGCACAGACCTTCAGCAGTCGTGGCGATACTCCATCTGGACCCGCTGCTTTGCTGGCACGAAGTCTCCTCAGCTCTCTGCTCACTTGCGCTGTTGTTATTATGGGTGGGGATGTTTTTCCTATGCTGGTATCAGCAGAAGGATGTGTGGAGGGTGCAGTACTCCGAGGTGAGAGTGAGAGTGGGTTAGGGTGGTCAAACCTGTTAAAAAAGTTGTTCATTTGGTTTGCTCTCTTCACGTCTCTCTCAATGGTGGTACCCCGCTTCGAGCTGCAGCCAGTGATGATCTTCATCCCATCCCACACTTCCTTCATGCTGTTATTCTGCAACTTCTGCTCCAGCTTTCTCCTGTACTGCTCCTTCGCCGCCCTGAGTTGGACTCGGAGTTCCTTCTGCACGCGCTTGAGCTCATGCTGATCACCGTCTTTAAAAGCCCTTTTCTTCTGATTCAAAAGGCCCTTGATGTCACTTGTAATCCATGGCTTGTTGTTAGCATAGCAGCGTACAGTTCTTACTGGAACTACAATGTCCATACAGAAGTTGATGTAGTCAGTAGTGCAGTCAACAACTTCCTCAATGTTCTCATTATGAGATCCCTGCAGGATATCCCAGTCTGTAGTTCCAAAAAGTTCTCTCAGAGTATTCTCAGCCTCCAGGGTCCACTTCCTGAATGATCGTGTGGTTGTAGGTAGGACTCTAACTTTTGGTTTATAGTGAGGCTGAAGCTGAACCAGGTTATGATCTCCTTTCCCAAGCGCAGGTAGCGGGGTGGCGCTGTATGCGTCTTTAACGTTTGCATACAGTAAATCAATATGTCTTTAGTATACTGGATCAGAACAATTAAAATGAGAACAGGCCATTCAGCCCAAAAAAGCTTGCCATTCCTATTCACTTAATTCTTCTAAAATAACATTGAGTTGAGTTTTGAAAGTCCCCAAAGTCCATCTGTTTACCACACTGCTGCAAACTTTATTCCATGTGTCTATGGTTCTCCGCATAAAGAAAAACTTTCTAATGTTTCTGCTAAATTTACCCTTATCAAGTTTCAAACTGTGTCCCCGTATTCTTGATGAACTCATTTTTAAATAACAGTCTTGATTCACTGGACTATTTCCCTTCATAATTTTAAACACTTTAGTCATGTCACCTCCTAATCTTCTTTCGCTTAAACTGTAAAGGCTCAGCTCTTATACTCTTTCCTCCTAACTCATCCCCTGTAGCCCTGGAATCAGCCTAGTCGCTCTTCTCTGGACCTTTGTTATCACTGCAATGTCCTTTTTGTAATCTAGAGATTGAAACTGCACACAGTTCTCCAGGTGATGCCTCATCATTATGTTATAAAGCTTGAGCAGAACCTCCTTGGTCTTGTACTCCACACATCAAGGCGCTGTATAACCTGACATTCTGTTACCCTTCTTAATGCCTGGTGAACACTGTTTGACAGTTGATAGCGTTGAGTTCATTATGACTCCTAAAGCCTTCTCATAAGATATACTTTTAATTTTCTCACTGCCCTTTGTGTATTCAGACCTAACATTTTTACTCCCTACGTGTAATACTTTACATTTACTGACATTAAATTTTATCTGCCACAAATCTGCCCAAGCCTGTATGCTGTCCAAGTCCATCTGTGATGATTCAACGAATTTGAGATTATCTACCAATCCACTTAGCTTGGTATCATCTGCAAACTTAACTAGATTGTTACTTATATTCCTATGCAAATCATTTATATACAGATATATTAAAAATAGCAGTGACCCTAGCACTGACCCCTGCTGAACAGCACTCTTAACATTACTCAGTTCCTTTAAGGTTCCTCTCACCATCAAATTCTTCATCCTGTGTTTGAGCAAATTCTGCATCCATCTATACATCACACCCAGAACTTCCACTTCTTTTAGTTTGATGTCCAACCTCTCATGTGGCACCTTATCAAATGTTTTCTGAAAGTCAAGATAAATAATGTCATCTGCTCCACTTTGCTTCCTCATAGAGTTCTAGCATGTTGGTAAAATATGACCTCCCTCTTCTGAACCCATGCAGGCTGTTCCCCTCACATCCCACACATACACACACAATTGCCCTCCATAATTTTTGTGACTAAGACCAATTATTTCTTGATCTACCACTCTGCTCCGCGGTCTAAAATAACAAATCAAATAATTCAGATGTTATTAAAGTGCACATTGCAGACTTTGATTTGAGCGTATTTGCATAAGTTTCGGTCACACCATGTAGAAAGTACAACACTTTTTCTATATGGTTCCCCACACGACTTTGTGCTGCACTTTGCAACATTATTATTGTTATTATTATTTATTTATATTTTAACTTATAGTGCATCTGCTAAATATGAAGTGCTTATAACACCATTGCTTTGGTCCCTTTCATAGCACTCAGCTGGTGTCTGCTCTAACAAACATATTGTGATGTTTCTTGCTGCTGCATGGGCAGTTATGGGGAATGGAAAGCAGGGTTGGAATGGATCCCCAAAGGAAGCACTTTTTTTGAGAGGACACAGAGTGAGTGATAAGTAGCAGTGCTTTCATGCCAAACAGGCAGACGACTTTGAGATCAAGAGGAATAGGGGTAGGCTAGTAAGACATTGGCAAGGTGAGAATTACAAGAGAAGTGAAAGAGCAGGCAAGAGGTTTGTCAAAGGTAGACTTGTTTTATTATATCTGAGGTATCCAATGGGCAAGCGGCAGGATACTGTTTATATTGCGGCATCTTATATATAAATGTCTACGCATGCAAGTGTGTGTGTCTGTCTGTCCGGCCCGGAAGTGCGAGGTTACAGCATGAAGCTCAAAGAACGCAACAGTGTCTCCAAAGTGAAACCACTAAGAAGGGAAACTTGCTTAGCCTCTAATATACAAGCGAGGCGCGCACATCGGCAAAACAAAACCTCCGAGGAGAGAGAAACTCGATTGGCCGCTGATAGACCACGGAGGCGAACACGTCAGCAAAACGAAATTGCCGAGAAAAAAGAACCTCGCTTAGCCGCTAATGTACAACTGACGCGATTGATTGATTGAAATGCTGGAATCTGTGGTCTCTAGGAGCCTTGGCTTTTTATAGCACGGGCTTACACAGCTAGTTCAGAATAAAAAGCCAATTGGTACCTCACCTGGAAATGCAGGATTGTGGCAGAATCAAGTCAGAGTCACAAAAGTGGTCTACTTTTGTTCTCCTTTAGAGACACAGCAATATCTTAATAAAGGTGTCCTGAATATCTGTAAGTACATCTCGTCATTTCAGGTATTGTGTTCCGAACCAGAAGGCACGTAAGCCATCAAGTAACTGTGGGAAATGATTTGTTTACTGGTACTGATGAGGTTCATCAAAGCATTGTAGTAAAGGCAAAGTCAGAATTAATACAGTCATTTTTCATTTGTTTTAACAAGAAGGTCTTAACACTAAACAGAAGTTGGGGATCACTGGTTTATAAGTGAATCCAAACAGGATCAGATACAGAATAATTATTTTAGGGTCTGGAGAAACATTTTGAAAAACTGTTCTGTGTTCAGTTGTAGGTCAAGGAGCAGAGAAGTGGGATAGGGGAAAAAACGGACTGGGTCAACCATTCAAAATAATGAAAAGATGATTGTGGTCATGAAGTGCAAAAACTGCATTAATAAACATTTTAGAGACATTTTTATAAAACATTTTTACATTTTAAACATACTGTACACTAAACATTTTTATAAATACAAAGTTAACAGAGATTTCATGCTTGTTTTGTGGATTTACGGAGGCTTATAAAGACATTTAACTCATTTTTGTGTAGTTTAACGTCTGAGCAGAGATTTCATGCTTGTTTTGTGGATTCACGGAGGCTTATAAAGACATTTAACTCATTTTTGTGTAGTTTAACGTCTGAGCATTTTTCCAGAAAAAAAACTCCAGAAGTGTTTTTGCACATATAAATGTGAATTTTTAATTTCCTTACCGTTAGACCTGAACATTACTCGGGCTGCGAAAACTGCTGAAAACATTAGTCCTAAGTATAACTCAGGCAACTGTACAGACGAGTTTTGCGTAAGCATTAGAACCGAGAATCACTCAGGCTATAAAAGGGCTGTTAGTGCTGCCGTTCTTTGGAGAAATTATGTCTGAGTGCAGGTTTTTACTAATTATGAAATACCAGTAACGGTGCACTGCACTGACTTGAGCATTCCTAGTTTTCATCCTCTTTCTCTGTACATTTAGCATTCATTTGTTCAGAGGTTGATGCGCTTGCTACTTCCTGAGCAGCTGTTCTTTTTTCCACCCTAGCGGCCCACATCTTCTCTTCTTCCATTGGCATCTTTTCATGTTAAAACTGATTAAGTCAGTGTTTGTGCTGCAATTACTTAGTACGTTTTCTTTAATTTTTCACTTAAGCTGGCACATAAGTCTTCAATCTGCCTTAAGAATGATTTAAGTTATGAAGAAGTAGGGGAAGGGACGGCGAAGGTGGTAGGGATGAGAACGGCACACGTACACAAGCGCCGCACCACCGCCCTGCTGGCCGCTGCAGAGAGTTGATTCTACAATAAAATAAAAAGAGGAATAACCTTGGCGATCAATCATCACCCCGAAAGCAGATAGTAGACGTCACATAGTATATGTGTACCAAATTTCAGGTCAATAGGTCAAACGGTTTGGGAGCTACAGGTGATTTAAAATCCTGGACATACAATGAACAGCCACAGTAGCATATTATATATAAAGATTTGCACTTTACCAACAACGAAGTCTTTGATGAGAATACTCATCCAGCACCCAAACTAAAAAAATTTTGGAAGATATACCAGGCCATTGTAGCAAAATTTCAGAGCGTTTATATTCCGGACCGTGAAGTCAACAGTGATGAAAGTCTCATGGCTTCTATCATGGATACAGTACATTGCATCAAAAAGAGCAAGATTTGGCATAAATTTTTATGAGATTTTTGAATCTAAAATGGAATACATTTAGAATTCAGTTCTGTATACGGGGAAAGGGACAATGTTTGATCCGAAATACGATCAGTGCGGCGTTGCTACGTCATCTGTGGTGACTTTGATAGATGCTCTGCTGGACCAAGGTTTCTGTGTAACCAAGGACAATTTTTATACTTCATCAGAGCTATTTGTCATCTTGTTGCATAGAAAGACTGATGCATATGGAACAGTTCATCCCAACCATTGTTGCGTGCCTGAAGACTTTCGCAGAGCTAAATTACAGCGAGGTGTGCTAGTAGCTTGGCAAAAGGATAAAGTTCTTGTGCCGAAATGGAAAGACAAGAAAGGTGTTTAATAATAATAAAATAATAATAATACATTTTACTTATATAGCACCTTTCCCATGCTCATGTTTGTCTTCTTAGCACTGTACATAATAGATAGATGGATAGAGTGAAAGGCACTATATAATAGATAGATTGATAGATAGATAAGCCAATTTATAACAGATAGATAAATAAATAGATAGGCCATTATAACAGATATATGGTGAGTTATGTCTGTCTGTGTAACAGATACAGAGATAGTTAAGCTGCTATAAGATAGCTAGATAAGCCACTACATAATGGATATTTTTTATTTTATCAAATAATCTAAAATTATGACAAAATCAGAACAATTTACATTCAGTAATCATGTGTTATATGATAAAAAAAAAATCAATCTCCTTCCCCAATACTACATAATTTCCTCCAAATATGCACTCATTTTCAGACCTCTTTAAAAACTCCATTCACTGTACTCCACAATACACAATCCAATTTAACCAGATGATATCAATCATTAAAGCTTTCAATAGTGGGGAAAAAAAGTAATTTTCTAAAAATATTTAAACATCTTGCTTAATCACAAATTGATTTTATAATTATTGTCTAGCAGTGCAACACAATATCTCCTTCACTCCCCACCCTTTCCTTGGTTTTGCACATCTCTTTATAATATGTGAATTCTAATTTTATACACAATACAACATTCACTTTGGAAATGAAGATCACATCATTGGGCAGAATGTCAGTCAGTCTGCTTTGTGTTTCAGCTTTTTAAAACAGCTATCTTTGCTTGTCCAACATCATAATTGAAACCTGAAGTTTCAATTTATTTATTTGTTTGTTTGTTTGTTTGTTTACCTAAAATAAAGCTCTGGTTAAAAGTAACATTCATCTTTTTGCAGGTTTATATTATCTCATGGAAAGGGCACAATTACATAAGTAACAAAAGATTATCTACAGTATACCAAAGTACAAGTATTTAGTGAGTTTAAACTGCTTAGAGTTGCACAAAACCCCATCAGTTCCAGTTTTGCAGTAATTATTATTATACAGTACAGTATTCCCATCATCCATGCATTGTCTGTTAAGATGCTCAATGTCATTCACCACACAGTACCATCACAGCCACAATGGGGTGACTCATTGCAGAGTATGATGGCTGATGGTAGGAACAACCTCGTATGGTGCTCCTTAGAGCAGCCTAGTTGTTTCAGTCCGTTACTGAACGCACTCCTCTGTTTAGCCAAAACCACATAAAGAGGGTGACAATTCATTGAACAGAATAGTAGGCAGCTTTTTCAGTGACTTATGTTCCACCATTTTCTCCAGCCCAACTCCCAGGACTGAGCCAACCTTCTTAATCAGTTTGTTTTGCAAATGCCATTGCTCCAGCTAACTATCATATAGAAGATGGCTCCGGCCCCTACAGACTTGTAGAAAGCATGTAAGAGTGTCCTGCATATACAAAACAGGGGACTCTGACACTTCCTGCACAATGCCTCTTTGTTGGTAATCCACTCAAGATTGTCATTTTGATGTATTCAGATGCACCCCAAGATACTTGTATGTTCTCACCACCTCCACATCTTCACCATTAATGACCATTCTCAAGTGTATGATCATCTTCTTTGTCTTACTGATGGTGAACTTAGATGGGGCAAGCTGTATGTGACACATGCCACCTTTGCAAGGACGTTGTATAGAGAACAAATCATTATCAAGTTAAAATGTCACTTCTTGTTTATTTCTGCTGTGCTTGCTATTACTTACTGTATGTGACTTTTCTGTCCTGCACTAGAGCTCGACGTCCATTTTGTTGGTTGAAGTTTGCAGAAAGTTAGCCTTTTGTGCATTAACTGTAAAAATCATGAGATTCTGACTGTGGCCAATCGAATTGTGTACCTCAGATTCTGAGAATGTAACATGTACCAAGGGCTCTTTTCTTATAGTGGTGTGAAAAAGCAAGTATACCCCTTGAAACAATCTCCACTTTTCCATTTTTGTTAACAGTTCTGATAGATAAAGGTTAACTGATATTAAATATAACATTAAAGATTCACATTTTGCACTCATTTTACTATTTAAAGTTGGAAATCAGTGAGTCCATCTATCTTTATCATTACATCAGACACAAATAATTAGAATAGTAATAGTGAGAAAGTTGGAAGACCCACCCTGCCTTGTAAACATCAGACCCTGTGGTGTGGTTTAGCCTGAGTGATTGAGGTGTGTAAGCTTGATGATGTCCTCATAGTAAAGACTCTTTACACCTATGCTCCAGAGAAGGGTTTGTAGTCCATTATTCCAGTTGCTGAAAAAGATCATCATTGTCAACAGTTTAACAGTCATTTTCCAGGTTCACCTGTGTTAGCCTGTTGCCCCGCAAAACTTTTTTCTCCATTCTCTGTTGTTCTGGGCACCATATTGGCGTTAGAGCCATTTATGTCTTTTCATCTGACACCACCTCCATTATCTTCAAATGGAGAACATTTCAAATAGTGGCCATCCTAGACTTGTGAATAAAGTCTCAAACGTCTTTATTTCATCTACGTAAGATAGGAGTTTCAAGGTGAGACTAATGATGGCACTGGAGAGACGTGACATGTTGTGTGTTTATCAACAAATTCAAGAGAGACTTTCAGAGATTGGTAAAGAAGAAGCTTATGTTCTCAAGAAAAAGATGAATGGATGACAAGTATGTGAGACAATATTGATAGGAAGTTCAGAACCATGTGTGATGGATGGGTGAATCAAAAGTAAAGCTATTTAGCCATGATACCGGATGTCATGTTTGATGGAAGACCAAAACTGACATCCATCAAAACAGCCTGTTACCATTTGTAAAGTGTGTTGGTGGGACTGGCCAGTTAATCAAGTACAGATTCTCCAATGCACTTGAAGAGAATGTGAAGCCAGTTGTCAAAAAGCTGTGGCTGTATCATGAGCAGATCTGTGCAGACACAAACCTAAAACAGTTAGGAGAATCTACAAAACAATCGCTCACAAGGAAGTAATGGAATGGCCAAGCCAAAGCCCACATCCAATTGGAGGACTTGAAGAAGACCGTACATGGAAGAAAGCCTTCAAGCATCACAGAGTTGAAGGAGTTCTTTAAAAAGAAGTTGGACAAAAATGTCTGTAAGTTAGTGGATGAAGCTGATAAACAGGTAGGAGAAACACCTGCAGGAATAGGGTAGCAGCAGCTATTGAGGCTTGGTGGTTGTACTTACATTTTCCACTGCAGACAACTGCATTTCTGACTTTTTTTGAATAAGTGATTTCTGAGAATGTGTTTCTTTGTGAATTTGTTAAATTAGATCACCTTTATTTTTCAATATTTTTGAAATGAAGATCATGTATCCATACCTGCAAATATGTGGAAGAATGCATACCTTTTCATGGGGTGCAATTACTTTTTCACAGCTGTATTTTCTATTTGTCACAATAGCCAACAGATTCTATAAACCTTTTGGTTAAAATGCTGCAAGGGCATTCATACCGTGCTGGTTGCATAATATCTACCAAGTCTTCCTTTACAGCAGCAGTCCGCATCAAGCTTGAATCCCCAAAACCACCTTGTCCTCCTCTCCATGATTGCCGTCAGGCCTACAAATGAAATCTTTTGCTTCTGCTGCAAAATCAGATTTTAGTGGAAAACACTGTAATCACCTCATTAATCTGCCTCAACATAAAACATGAAGTGCTGCACCACAAGTATAGAAAGCAATGATAAGCCTTGCAGCTCTGAAGCAGCCATCACAAATAAGGTTTGTTGTGCCTTCTCATTAAATTAGAAAGAGAAACAAAACATTTAACCATGATTAATATTTAATTAACGTGGCTCATTGTGTCTAAAACCACAGAATACAGGAAAACCAAAAGCTAGCACAGCACCACACTGCCTTGAAAGGCTACAGGATTAGCATTATAATGTAGTTTATATTTTTATACACACTCACGCACATACACACACACACAGTAGACCCCCACGAAGTCGCAGTTCAGAGTTCGCAGCCTCAGTCATCGCAGATTTTTCCTTAGAACCTATCTAATAATTGTTAGCGTAAACCATAAAAATCCTCCTCAATTTTTATGGCTTTTTTCGTGCCAATACTGTACTATAGAGAGAACAGGAAGCAACTGTAGCGGAAAGCGGCTTGGGATGGTGAAAGTAGCCAATAGAATTTGAAACTGCGACTCCCTGCAGTGGCTCTGATTGGTCTTCTGCTGAGGGTGCTGGGGCTGTTGGTGTCAAAGGATGTCAGCGTGGCTTTTAAAAAGGGGGCCGGTGACCAAAAGCAAAAAAAAAAGTTTTTGTAATTTGTGTTTCAAGTTCCTGTCTCTCTGCCTGCCTTCTGTTGGGTTACTTTTACTTATTCATTTTGTCCTGGATTGTTTCGTGATTGGCATCTGCATTGTCTGCCGTCTGCCTGTGTATGTGAGATCTGTAAGTGGATTCATGGCCATCCTGCAAAGAAAGAAGCACTCCTGAACCCGTCTTCACCATTTCAGGAACTAGCGGTAGGACTATCTTTACATTCCCATTCAATGTGTGGATCTCTGGACTATCTATTTTCATCATTACATTTCATCCGTTGCCATTTTTCATGAACGTTTTTCATGATTTACTGTGTGTGTTTTGTTATATTTAATGTGTAATCGCTCTAAGGGGAACAGGGGTGGTATCGTTGTTTTCATTTATTTAATTTGTTTTCATTACATTCTTTATTTGCTGTTTGCTTACCGGATTGCTTTGTTTTTGTCTCTGTGAGTTCGTGCGCGTCGGACCAAGGCTGGGTGCGTCCCTGGAATCTCCCCCATAAAAATAAATAAATCGCTGCCTTCTCAACAGTGTGAATCTTATCGGCACCGGACTGCTACAGCGTTATTCATTTCTCCTTGTTGCTGATTGACTGTGATGCATCTCCAGCTAAGTGCTCTTGTGTTTTCCATTTTGTTCATCTTAACCCTTAAACTGCCACAACCAGCTATAGTCGTTTCCCAGTGCCATTTGCGAGCACGCAGGAGCTGATCAGTCAGTGCCGTACATTCATTGAGTAGCCAGCTCATGATCACTGCCAGCCCCTTGTGAGCTGGGGGGCTGAACGCACCCCTAGAAGAAACGGATGCTCCTCAAAAAAACCCTCTTAAAAAACGCTGATAAACTACCTTCACGTTGCTCCCTTACTTGCTGTGCTTACTTGCGGCTGCGCTGTCGCATGATATGCTTCTTGCGCGATGCTACGCATACTTAAAAGCCTGAACAGCAGCTGTCCTTTTTGGCTGATTGCTTTGTTTCTCTCTCCTTCCCCAGACATCCTCTGCTCTTGTTGGGGTTCCTGCTTCTGTTGTGCTCCCCTATGATGTTCGTCTATTCATTAATCGAGAACTAACTGCGTACTGAGCTTGTTTTACTTCTGAAAAGAGACACGTTTGTTTGAAGTGTTTGAATAAAGTTCCTGTCTCTACAATCTCCTGTGTTTCTGTGCAATTCTGTGACCCAAGTGTGACACTCTGCAGCACTGCAGCCTTACTGTTCCTGTGATTGAGCCGCTGCACTAGACTAGCCTGCCAGCTTCAGCGCTTACCTCTGTGTGCTTGCGTGCAGCAAGTTCAAGCTCAGTTGGCTCGGTGATTTACTTAATTTCATCCATGGCGTCAGTTGCATCTTGTACATATTGTTTCAGTAGTTTTTAAAATAATTTTTACAGTTCATTAGCAGTGTGTAAAATGATCAGTGTTGCAGTAGTTGTGATGCTCTTTGCATGGACAAAAAATGTTATATTAAAATTTCACTTTTTCTTTGTGAATTGTGACGTTTACTTAAAGTGCAGCAAAAAAGTATTTGCCGTCCAGGGGTGCATTAACCCCCAAGTATGTTGCAGTTTAAGGGTTAAAGCCCCAAGATGCCGCCGAAACGCTCTGCACCTTCTAAGGCTTCTGACAATGAAAACGCGCTTGCCTGAATTACAGTACATATAGCGGTAACATTGGTATTTTACATTCTAGCACTGTGGGTGACATATCAGTACAGTATACAGGTTTACCTTTACATTCTTTTTTTTAGGTAATGTATTAAACTGAGTTTGAAATTAAATGAAAGTGTTTAGGGGGCATATTTATGGTTTAAACTATAAAAATAAGCATTTTTTTAAACACATCCTAAATTGACGGTTTTTCACAATTCGCGGGGGTTACATTCCTAGAGCATTGGGGGTGTTCTCTCTCTCTCTCTCTCTCTCTCTCTCTCTCTCTCTCTCTCTCTCTCTCTCTCTCTATGTATGTATATATATATATATATATATATATATATATATATATATGTAACGCTTTTGTGGAGAGATTGCATATTGAATATTCAAACTCAATGACGCCCTGAGGTGACCAGGGTTGGAGACGGTGGCACTGACCAGAAAGCAGGAGAAAGAGCTGGAAGTAGCAGAGTTAAAGATGTTAAGATTTGCATTGGTTGTGGCGAGGATGGATAGGATTAGAAATGAAGACATCGGATGGTCAGCTCAGGTTGAACGATTGGGATATAAAGTCAGAGAGGCGAGATTGCGTTGGTTTTGACATGTGCAGAGGAGAGATGCTGGGTATATTGGGAGAAGGGTGCTAAGGATAGAGCTGCCAGGGAAGAGGAAAAGAGGAAGGCATAAGAGAAGGTTTACGGATGTGGTGAGAGAGAACATGCAGGTGATGGGTATAACAGAGCAAGATGCAGATGACAAGACGATATGGAAGAAGATGATCTGTTGTGGCAACCCCTAACAGGAGCAGCCAGAAGAAGAGCAAGAAGAAGAAGATGACGACAACGACGAAGAAGAAGATGAAGAATCCACATAACTTGTGCCGCATACTCTGCATATCCAATATCCATTCATACGGTCACAACTTGTTAAATGTGTGCATGTTTTGCTGCTAAAATAGAATTAACAGTTTCTTCCTGGATAAGGCAGCATTCATAGTCAAGTTCATAATCATAAATATACATGTATGTATGTATGTATGTATGTATGTATGTATACTGTATATATGTATGTATATATATATACTGTATATATATATATACAGTACTGTGCAAAAGTTTTAGGCAGGTGTGTAAACAAAGAATGCTTTCAGAAATATAAATAATGATTGTTTATTGTTATCAATTTACAAAAAGCAAAGTGAGTGAACAAAAGAAAAATCTAAATCAAATCAATATTTGGTGTTACTACCTTTTGCCTTCAAACCAGCATCAATTCTGGTTTCCAAGGTACACTTGCACAAAGTCAGGGATTTTGTAGGATTCTAGTCAGGTGTCTGATCAACCAATAATACCAAACAGGTGCTAATGATTATCAATGTCACACGTAGGTTGAAACACAGTCATTAACTGAAACAGAAACAGCTGTGTAGGAGGCTTAAAACTAGGTGAGGAACAGCCAGACTCTGCTACCAAGGTGAGGTTGTGGAAGACAGTTTCATGTCATGGCAAGATTGAGCACAGCAACATGACACAAGGTAGTTCTACTGCATCAGCAAAGTCTCTCCCAGACAAAGATTTCAAAGCAGACTGGGGTTTCAAGATGTGCTGTTCAAGCTCTTTTGAAGAAGCACAAAGAAACGGGCAATGTTGAGGATCGTAGACACAGTGGTCGGCCAAGGAAACTTAGTGCAGCAGATGAAAGACACATCCAGCTTATTACCCTTCGAAATCAGAAGATGTCCAGCAGTGCCATCAGCTCAGAACTGGCAGACACCAGTGGGACCCAGGTACACCCATCTACTGTCCGGAGAAGTCTGGCCAGAAGTGGTCTTCATGGAAGAGTTGCAGCCAAAAAGCCATACCTCTGACGTGGAAACAAGGCCAAGCGACTCAAGTCTGCACGAAAACATAGGAACTGGGGTGCAGAAAAATGGCAGCAGGTGCTCTGGACTGATGAGTCAAAATTTGAAATATTTGGCTATAGCAGAAGGCAGTTTGTTCGTTGAAGTGCTGAAGAGCGGTACAATAATGAGTGTCTGTCAGGCAACAGTGAAGCATGGTTGGAGGTTCCTTGAACGTTTGGGGCTGCATTTCTGCAAATGGAGTTGGAGATTTGGTCAGGATTAGTGGTGTTCTCAATGCTGAGAAATACAGGCAGATACTTATCCATCATGCAATACCATCAGAGAGGCGTATGATTGGCCCCAAATTTATTCTGCAGCAGGACAATGACCCCAAACATACAGCCAAAGTCATTAAGAACTATCTTCAGCGTAAAGAAGAACAAGAAGCCCTGGAAGTGATGGTATGGCCCCTACAGAGCCCTGATCTCAACATCATCGAGTGTGTCTGGGATTACACAAAGAGACAGAAGGATATGAGGAAGCCTACATCAACAGAAGATCTGTGGTTAGTTCTCCAAGATGTTTGGAACAACCTACCAGCCGAGTTCCTTCAAAAACTGTGTGCAAGTCTACCTAGAAGAATTGATGCTGTTTTGAAGGCAAAGGGTGGTCATACCAAATATTGATTTTAGATTTCTCTTTTGTTCATTCACTGCATTTTATTGATTGATGAAAATAAATGATTAACACTTCCATTTTTGAAAGCATTCTTTGCTTACAGCATTTTTTCACACCTGCCTAAAACTTTTGTACAGTACTGTATATATATCGCAGCTCACAATATATATAATATAGTGCCCTGCAACTTGTACTTTAATCTGGTCTGAAGTGTTTAATTTTAAACTATTGTCACAAAGATTATAGTGGGCACTGTGAATGTATATACAAAGGTACACCAGCTGTTATCTTAAAGTATTTACAGTGCATCCGGAAAGTATTCACAGCACGTCACTTTTTCCACATTTTGTTATGTTACAGCCTTATTCCAAAATGGATTACATTCATTTTTTTGCTCGGATTTCTACACACAACACCCCAAAATAGAACATCCGGCGCCGCCGTGAGTGGCAGCCTTTTCAGCAGCTCCGTGTATGACTGTATATGTATGTGTACTTTCTACTTTTATTTTTCTATTTTTTGTGAATTTCCCATTGGGATTAATAAAGTATCTATCTATCTATCTATCTATCTATCTATCTATCTATCTATCTATCTATCTATCTATCTATCTATCTATCTATCTATCTATCTATCTATCTATCTATCATGACAACATGAAAAAAGTTTACTTGAGGTTTTTGCAGATTTATTAAAAATAAAAAAACTGAGAAAGCACATGTACATAAGTATTCACAGCCTTTGCCATGAAGCTCAAAATTGAGCTCAGGTGCATCCTGTTTCCCCTGATCATCCTTGAGATGTTTCTGCAGCTTCATTGGAGTCCACCTGTGGTAAATTCAGTTGATTGGACATGATTTGGAAAGACACACACCTGTCTATATAAGGTCCCACAGTTGACAGTTCATGTCAGAGCACAAACCAAGCATGAAGTCAAAAGGAATTGTCTGTAGACCTTCGAGACAGGATTGTCTCAAGGCACAAATCTGGGGAAGGTTACAGAAAAATTTCTGCTGCTTTGAAGGTCCCAATGAGCACAGTGGCCTCCATCATCCTTAAGTGGAAGAAGTTCGAAACCATCAGGACTCTTCCTAGAGCTGGCCGGCCATCTAAACTGAGTGATTGGGGGAGAAGGGCCTTGGTCAGGGAGGTGACCAAGAACACGATGGTCACTCTGTCAGAGCTCCAGAGGTCCTCTGTGGAGAGAGGAGAACCTTCCAGAAGGACAACCATCTCTGCAGCAATCCACCAATCAGGCCTGTATGGTAGAGTGGCCAGACGGAAGCCACTCCTTACTGAAAGGCACATGACAGCCCGCCTGAAGTTTGCCAAAAGGCACCTGAAGGACTCTCAGACCATGAGAAAGAAAATTCTCTGGTCTGATGAGACAAAGATTGAACTCTTTGGTGTGAATACCAGACGTCACGTTTGGAGGAAACCAGGCACCGCTCATCACCAGGCCAGTACCATCCCTACAGTGAAGCATGGTGGTGGCAGCATCATGCTGTGGGGATGTTTTTCAGTGGCAGGAACTGGGAGACTAGTCAGGATAAAGGGAAAGATGACTGCAGCAATGTACAGAGACATCCTGGATGAAAACCTGCTCCAGAGCACTCTTGACCTCAGACTGGAGCGATGGTTCATCTTTCAGCAGGACAACGACCCTAAGCACACAGTCAAGATATCAAAGGAGTGGCTTCAGGACAACTCTGTGAATGTCCTTGAGTGGCCCAGCCAGAGCCCAGACTTGAATCTGATTGAACATCTCTGGAGAGATCTTAAAATGGCTGTGCACCGATGCTTCCCATCCAACGTGATGGAGCTTGAGAGGTGCTGCAAAGAGGAATGGGCGAAACTGGCCAAGGATAGGTGTGCCAAGCTTGTGGCATCATATTCAAAAAGACTTGAGGCTGTAATTGCTGCTAATTGTGTGTAGAATTCTGAGGAAAAAAAATGAATTTAATCCATTTTGGAATAAGGTTGTAACATAACAAAATGTGGAAAAAGTGATGCGCTGTGAATACTTTCCGGATGCACTGTAATTTCACACGGATTGATAGTCTACCTTTTGCTTGTGGATAGAAGGTGTCCCTGAATCTGCTGAAGTGAGAGCCACTAGTCGTGTACCATTTGCCAGAAATGTATGGCTAACACCAGTTTCAGATGAAGTGTAACTGAACTCAGCAAGGAAAAAACTAAAACGAGTTACGTTCATACACACACACACACACACACACACACACACTCTAGTTGTAAGTATAAGGCTGCAAGGTGGCTGCTGTGAGCTTAAGTGATACTGGTGTATTTTCTAGCACTCACCTTGTGTGACTTTAGTGAACATTAATTAAACCTTGTCAGACCTTCTGTATGTAAAGGGATGTTTGTGTACAGCTCCAGTATCTACCGTGTAATTATACACAGAGTAATGCGAGTTGGAGGTCACCCAGAGAGCAGGGTGCGCTCAATACATTTTTAATGCATCTAACTGCCACGTAAAGGACAGTTCACAGCTGGGCGTTTCATTATAATACAGCATTGTACAATTTTTGTCTGTCTGTTTATTTTATGCCATGTTTTGTTATCAAACTTTCTTGTTATTTAGCATAATTCTCTATATATCTAGCCTTCTGTCTCATTGTTATTTAACACCTTTAATTATCTGCAGTTCTATTTGTTCTAAAATTTCACATAGTGCTGTTCATTAATTATGTGATCTTATTTCATATAGATTGTGCTTACATGTACATACAATACCGGAATAAGGTGAGTAAACTGATTAAGGCAGAAAGTGGCTTTCTTAAAAACCTTCACAGTATACTTGTGGAGTTCTCCTTTGGAAAAACACTCCAATGCCATTAAACTGCAGAAAAAGAGTTAAACATCATCATCAGCTGCTGTGAAATCTGAAAAGAAGCATGACGCCTGTGGTCATTTTCTGAACAATTCTTAAAAGTCAAAAGTTTCATAAATATGTTTAGCACTTCCTGTACCTTGTAAATCATTCATCCCCCTTTTACATTCTCAACCTGAGACACCGATGATTCACAGTATGCACACTGGCTGTTGTTTCACCCGATCACACAACATATCAATCACATTCTATTAATATATTTCTGCCACCAAACTGCACGCACCTCACACTCCTTTCTGCTTAGCTTTGTGATTGAGCCCTGTAAAGGAGCAACATACCGGTACGTGTGCTTCTTGCCTTACAGCCAGTGCTGCTGGAATAATAATAACAATAATGCAGCTATTTTTACTTCATTTAAATAAGTATTGTGTTAGTCTGATTACTTTATAAAGTAATGAGTAATCTATGTAAGGCACGTTATTTTTAACGCATTGCCTCGGGAAATGTATCTTGTAGACTCTACTAGCTGTGGCTGCTGAAAGCATGAGAAAAGCTAACACATGCACAGGCAAACAGAGTGCAACAGACACGCACAGATTACAAAATCCTTAACTGTAACCCGGTTAAGGGTTTACATGGCCACATAACTGGGTTACTCATGATGCTAATCAGGTTTCTCAGAGAGCAGTAACTCGATTTCTCTAACTGGAATACGGGCTTACATGGCATTTTAGAAACCAGGTTTCTGTTTATAATCGGGAATGTAAATGCACTTCTCGTGCCCATCATTCTTATCAGTTCTGTTTTATATACAGTGAAGTGCATAAAATGTTCAATTGTCCTGAAAGTCATCATAATTTTCTGCATGAGAGAAGATTTGTACACATATTTAGCCATTTATTATGTGAACTGTTGTGCTGTAACAAATACATTTCCAAAGTCCGAATAAACAATTTTCTGTAGATATTTAACTGAAGAAGAACAACTCCAAAGTCAGTGATTGCATAAATACTCAAGCCCTGCACATACTTTGTCAATTGCCCTTTTGCTGCAGTAACAGCCTCCATTCTTTTGGGTATGTAAGTATGTCCCAGTTTTGCACCTTGTTCAGGAGGGATTCTTCTCTGGTCTTCTTGGCAGAATTTCTAGAGACCCTCTAGGTTGACAGGGATGGTGCCTCTGGACAGCTGTTTTCAAACAGTGCCACAGATTGTCAATAGAGTTTAAGATCAAGGCTTTGACTCGGCCATTCCAAAACGTTCACCTTTCTGTTTCTGAGCCATTCCAGTGTCACTTTGGCCTTATGCTGAGGGTCCTTGTCATGTTGAAAATGGATCTTCTCCCGAGCTGTTGGTTCACAGCAGACTGGAACAAGTTCTCCTGCAATATTATGTGATATTTGTGTTCATCCATTGTCTCTTCAACAAGACAAGGTTCTGAGTCCCAGCACATGAATTGCATCCCCATAGCAAGCTGCTGCCACCACCGTATTTTGCCAAAGGTATAGTGTTTCTTAAGGCTTGGGCAGTGTTAGTTTTGCACTACACATACCTCTGACATCTGGCCAAAAAGTTTTATTGTGGTCTCATCTGACCATAAAACCTTCAGCCACATTTTAACTGGTCTTCCTCATGCTTTTTAGCAAATGCCAAATGTGCTTTTATGTGGACCTTCTTAAGGAATGGCTTATTTCTTGCTCCCCTCCTGTAGAGGCCTGTTTAATGGAGAGCTCTTGAAATTGTGGACCCCTGCACCTTCACTCTAGATTAAGCAAAAAAGCACTGCAGACATTTGAGAGTGACGGTTGTGTTTTTAGTGGCCTCTCTCACCAGTCAATGTGTCACTGTGATGTTTAGTTTCGAGAGACGGCCTGTTCTAGTAAGAGTCTGGTGCTGTGATGAATCTTCCATTTTCTGAAAGGTTTTGATGAGATTTAAATACTTAAGCAAACACTGACGTTTTTTTATTAATTTTATTGTAATCATTCTATGCAAATAGATAAATTTTTACAAATAAAATAGGATTGAAAACAAATCAAATCAAATCAAAGAGAGCATGGCCAATGGACTAAAACTTAAAAATAGTAAAAATAAATAAATTGATAAGTTTATTAGGTGGATACAAATAATTGGAGAAAAAAAAGAAAAGGGAAGAGAATCTACTTCCTCAGTGCTTTAAGAGCTTATTCTAAAATGTTATTGATTAGATCCTGCCAGGTTTTGAAAAGGTTCTACACAGATCCTCTAAGTGAGAATTTGATTTTTTCTAATTTCAAATAATATAAAGTATCAGTTACCCACTGACTTAAAAGAGGAGAGTTAGGATTCTTCCAGTTTAGCAAAATAAGTCTGCGTGCCAATAGTGTAGTGAAGGCAATCACAGTTTGTTTGTCCTTCTCCACTTTAAGTCCATCTGGAAGAAGACCAAACACAGCTGTTAGTGGATTAGGAGGGACTGTGACACCAAGGTTGTCTGAAAGGCACTTCAAAATTTTTGTCTAGAATGATGTTAATTTGGTGCAGGCCCAAAACATGTGATCCAGTGAGGCTGGAGCTTGATTGCAGTGTTCACAGGTTGGATCTTGTCCTGGAAACATTTTGGACAAGCAAGACAGATGTGCTCGATATATAATTTTGAGTTGAATAATTGTATGCTTTGCGTATATGGAGCTCCAATGAATTCTCTGCATTGCTACCTTCCACTCCTTTTCTGATATGTTGAGTGAGAGATCCTTTTCCCACTGTCTTCTTGGATCTTTGAAAGGGAGGGACTGTAATTTTTTTTATATATATTGCAGAAATGCTGTCTGAGTCCTCGAGACTGAGCAATATTTTTTCCAGCATAGAGGAGGGTGGGAGATGGGGGAAATCGGGCAGGTTCTGTTTGACAAAGTTTGTAATTTGAAGATAGTGAAAGAAATGTGTTGCTGGAAAATTAAATTTGGAATTTAATTGTTCTTGGGATACAAGGATGTTGTCTATATAAAGATCTCTAAGCAATTTATCCCCAGATGTTTTCCAGATATAGTCGATTCCGGTTAATCAGACCACATCGGGACACAATCATTTTGGTCCTAGTAACCGGATGGTCCGATTACACGAACATGCCCTATACATGTGCAACCAAGACGGGACGTGATATAAGTAACATATTTAAATGTCATTATGACTTTTATTGTGCTGCACACGCATATGGCGAACATACAAACAAGAACTACGTACATGTACATATATGGTTGCTTACAACTTTGTTTATTGAAAAAGAAATCTACAAATTCTTCCAAACGATCTACACGACACTCAGCATGCGAAGCACAATAAAAAAGGTTACATTACCAAATTCCAGTCAACGTTTGAAGAACTTGTCTAGTGTGATCTGACGCATTCTGTTGACGCACTGCACTTGAACAAAATCACCACAAACATCTAACGCATCAATGGGACTGCCTTCATTTCCCTCCTGCATGAAATAGCGGCACAAAGTTTTAATGCATTTCCTGGCATTTCCTGGAATTGTGCCCATTCTTCTCGCAGCTCATTCTCCTGTTTTAACAAGCGTGAAATTGTAGACTTTGCCAAACCGGTAATTTCAACCGACCGAAGCTGACTAGTGTTTGGTGGTTGTTGCCTGATCTGATCCAGGAAATCAATTTTTTCAGCTAACGTCAAGTCCCGCCGTGGCATTTTGGCAGGGGAGACAAGACACGCACAGTTCACAGACTAAGAGTTCTGATGAAATCTTGGTGTTTCCGGGTCAAGATGTGGAGGTCAGGAGAGCCACAAAATGCTCGCCAGTCAAAGCTTCGGCACTAAAAGCGTCCAGTTTGACTTTCTTGAAGCAAAAGCTTTCTCGCATAAACTTTAATCCTGATTGACAGGAAGGAATTCCTTGCACGGACACTCTTGTTTACGCTTGACTTCATGTCGCCGGCTACTGGGCGGTCTGTTTTAGGCAAGAAAGGGCAGGCATGTTCACCCCCACTGGTTTGCACTTGGTACAAATTTTCCGACTTCCTGACCTTTGATAAAAGCATAAATTCTCCTGGGGAGCCCAGGGATCCTCCCGATGTCACTGACCCGCTTTACATTCGCTTTCCGCGGGCAACTTGTGGCTTCTTTTTCTTATTTTCTGTCATGTTCTTTGGTCCGATTAAACGGAATTTTGGTCCAAATAAGTGAACAATATTAGGCTTATGTAATATGATCTGTTTCGGTTCTTTATGATTCGGTCCAATTAACCGGAATCGACTGTATTAAAAACTGCATATGTTTGCGAGGGTTGAAAAAGGTGGTTCTCATGCAGAGGTCCATCCATCCATCCATCCATCCTCTTCCGCTTATCCGAGGTCAGGTCGCTTGGGCAGCAGCTTGAGCAGAGATGCCCAGACTTCCCTCTCCCCGGCCACCTCTTCTAGCTCTTCCGGGGGAATCCCAAGACGTTCCCAGGCCAGCCGAGAGACATAGTCCCTCCAGCGTGTCCTGGGTCTTCCCCGGGGCCTCCTCCCGGTTAGACGTGCCCGGAACACCTCACCAGGGAGGTGTCCGGGAGGCGTCCAGGAGGCATCCTGAACAGATGCCCGAGCCACCTCATCTGACTCCTTTCGATGTGGAGGAGCAGCGGCTCTACTCTGAGCCCCTCCCGGATGACTGAGCTTCTCACCCTATCTTTAAGGGAAAGCCCAGACACCCTGCGGAGGAAACTCATTTCAGCCGCTTGTTTCGCAATCTCGTTCTTTCGGTCACTACCCATAGCTCATGACCATAGGTGAGGATAGGAACATAGATCGACTGGTAAATTGAGAGCTTCGCCTTGCGGCTCAGCTCCTTTTTCACCACGACAGACTGATGCAGAGCCCGCATTACTGCGGATGCCACACCGATCCGCCTGTCGATCTCACGCTCCATTCTTCCCTCACTCGTGAACAAGATCCCGAGATACTTGAACTCCTCCACTTGGGGCAGGATCTCGCTACCAACCCTGAGAGGGCACTCCTTACTTTTATGGCTGAGGACCATGGTCTCAGATTTGGAGGTGCTGATTCCCATCCCAGCCGCTTCACACTCGGCTGCGAACCGATCCAGAGAGAGCTGAAGATCACGGCCTGATGAAGCAAACAGGACAACATCATCTGCAAAAAGCAGTGACTCAATCCTGAGTCCACCAAACCGGACCCCCTCAACGCCCAGGCTGCGCCTAGAAATTCTGTCCATAAAAGTTAGGAACAGAATCAGTGACAAAGGGCAGCCCTGGCGGAGTCCAACTCTCACTGGAAATGGGTTCAACTTACTGCCGGCAATGCGGACCAAGCTCTGGCACCGATTGTACAGGGACCGAACAGCCCTTATCAGGGGGTCCGGTACCCCATACTCCCGGAGCACCCCCCACAGGATTCCCCGAGGGACACGGTCGAATGCCTTTTCCAAGTCCACAAAACACATGTAGACTGGTTGGGCGAACTCCCATGCACCCTCCAGGACCTTGCTAAGGGTGTAGAGCTGGTCCACTGTTCCGCAACCAGAACGAAAACCACACTGTTCCTCCTGAATCAGACGCTCGACTATCCGACGGACCCTCCTCTCCAGAACCCCCGAATAGACTTTTCCAGGGAGGCCGAGGAGTGTGATCCATCTGTAGTTGGAACACACCCTCCGGTCCCCTTTCTTAAAGAGGGGGACAATCACCCCAGTCTGCCAATCCAGAGGCACTGTCCCTGATGTCCATGCGATGTTGCAGAGGCGTGTCAACCAAGACAGTCCTACAACATCCAGAGCCTTGAGGAACTCCGGGCGTATCTAATCCACCCCCGGGGCCCTGTCACCAAGGAGTTTTTTGACCACCTCGGTGACCTCAGTCCCAGAGATGGGGGAGCCCACCTCTGAGTCCCTATGCTCTGCTTCCTCATTGGAAGGCATGTTAGTGGGATTGAGGAGTCGAGGTCAGCAGCGCACCATCCCCACCATGTTGACACTGCACTGCTTCCCCTTCCTGAGACGCCGGATGGTGGACCAGAATCTCCTCGAAGCCATCCGAAAGTCGTTCTCCATGGCCTCCCCAAACTCCTCCCACGCCCGTGTTTTTGCCTCAGCAACCACCAAAGCCGCATTCCGCTTGGCCTGCTGGTACCTATCAGCTGCCTCCAGAGTCCCACAGGACAAAAGGGTCTTGTGGGACTCCTTCTTCAGCTTGACGGCATCCCTCACTGCCGGTGTCCACCAACGGGTTCGGGGATTGCCGCCACGACAGGCACCGACCACCTTATGGCCACAGCTCTGGTCAGCTGCCTCAACAATAGAGGCACGGAACATATTCCATTCGGACTCAATGTCCCCCACCTCCCTCAGGATGTGGTCGAAGTTCTGCCGGAGATGGGAGTTGAAGCTACTTCTGACAGGGGGCTCCGCCAGACGTTCCCAGCAGACCCTCACAACACGTTTATGCCTACCAGGCCTGACCGGCATCTTCCCCCACCATCGAAGCCAACTCACCACCAGGTGGTGATCAGTTGACAGCTCCGCCCCTCTCTTCACCCGACTGTCCAAGACATGTGGCCGCAAGTCCGACGACATGACCACAAAGTCGATCATCGAACTGAGGCCTAGGGTGTCCTGGTGCCAAGTGCTCATATGAACACCCCTATGTTTGAACATGGTGTTTGTTATGGACAATCCGTGACGAGCACAGAAGTCCAATAACAAAACACCGCTCGGGTTCAGATCAGGGGGGCCATTCCTTCCAATCACGCCCTTCCAGGTCTCACTGTCATTGCCCACGTGAGCATTGAAGTCTTCCAACAGAACAAGGGAGTCCCCAGAAGGTATGCCCTCTAGCACCCCCTCCAGGGACTCCAAAAAGGGTGGGTATTCCAAGCTGCTGTTCGGCACAAACAACAGTTAGGACCCGTCCCCCCACCCGAAGGCGGAGGGAGGCTACCCTCTCTACCACCGGGGTAAATCCCAATGAACAGGCTCCAAGTCGGGGGGCAATAAGTATACCCACTCCCGCTTGGCGCCTCTCACCGGGGGCAACTCCAGAGTGGTAGAGAGTCCAGCCCCTCTCAAGGAGATTGGTTCCAGAGTCCAAGCTGTACGTCGAGGTGAGCCCGACTATATCTAGCCGGAACCTCTCGACCTCGCGCACTAGCTCAGGCTCCTTCCCCTTCAGAGAGGTGACATTCCACGTCCCAAGAGCCAGCTTCTGTAGCCGAGGATCGGAACGCCAAGGTCCCCGCCTTCGGCCACCACCCAACTCACACTGCACCCGACCTCCTTGGCCCCTCCCATAGGTGGTGAGCCCATGGGAAGGGGGACCCACGTTGCTTCTTCGGGCTGTGCCCGGCCGAGCCCCATGGGTGCTGGCCCGGCCACCAGGCGCTTGCCATCGTGCCCGACCTCCAGGTCATGCAGAGGTGTCACAGATAAAAGATTCCCCATCTTAAAATGCTTTCTACATTGGTTCCATATTCTGAGTGAGTGAAGCACATTTGGGTTATTAGTATATTGGCGATAACTTGCATTTATTGGGGCACAAAGCAGGGAATATAGAGAAGTACTGCAGGATTTTATTTCTATTGCGGACCAAGCCTGTGTATGTTCATCTATTTGTGTCCAGGTTTTTATAGCTTGAATGTTTGCTGCCCAATAGTAAAACTGAAACCTTCTGTCTTAGGTCTTTGTAGATTCATTCTTTGGACATGTGGATGTTTTAGGTTCCAGATAAATGAGGTTATGGTTGAATCTAATTGCTTAAAGAATGATTTATTGATGTATATTGGAATGTTTTGAAATAAAAAGAGAAGCTTAGGAAGGATATTCAACTTAACAACGTTAATTCTTCCAGGTAGAGCGAGATGGAGGGTTGACCATCTATGCAAGTCTTGCTTAATTTTTTCCATACAGACGGCAAAATTTTGTTGATAAAGAGCTATATGTTTACTTGTGATATTTACCCCTAGGTATTTAAACTGATCTGCAATAATAAAAGTGGTGTACAATCTAATATTATATGCTTGAGAATTCGCTGGAAAGATCATACTTTTATGTAAATTAATTCTGAGACCAGAGATATTTTGAAATTCTGTAAGTGCTGTTAAGACTGCAGGCACAGAATTTTGTGGGTCTGATGTATACAAAACCATATCATCTGCAATAGAGAAATTTTCTGTTCCAGTCCTTCTCTGATAATCCCCTTTATCTGATAAGCATTTCGACAGTGAACTGCCGGTGGTTCAATGGCGTTTGCAAATAGTAGTGGTGACAAGGGACATCTTTGTCTGGTACCACGTTCTAGTTTAAAGTAGCCTGAGCAAATGTTGTTAATACAAACTGAAGCTTCTGGTTTGGTATACAGTAGTTTGATCCATGAACAAATATTCGGGCCAAACCCAAATTTCTCTAATGTAGTGAAAAGGTAGTTCCATTCAATCATATCAAATGCTTTTTCTGCATCCAACGATAATAATATCTCCAGGGTGTTTTACTTTGCAGGTGAATATATTGCATTAAATAGCTTCCAGTCTCCGACGCCTAAGTGTCCTCCTTTAATAAATCCAGTTTGATCTTGTGATATTACTGAAGGCAGCACTTTCTCCATTCTTCTATCTAGGACTTTGGAGAGTATCTTAACATCATTATTCAGAAGTGAAATTGGTCTATATGATGCACATTGTAATAAGTCCTTGTTTTGTTTAGGAAAGACAGTGATTAATGCTTGGCGAAAAGTTTGAGGTAGAATTTTATAGTGTCTAGCTTCTGTAAATGTTGCTAATAAGAGGGGAGCTAGCTGAGTGGAGAATTTTTTATAAACTTCGACCTGGTAGCCATCAGGGCCTGCTGCTTTCCCGCTCTGAGGTGACTTTATAGCATCTAGTAATTCTGATAGCGCCAGAGGTTTATCCAATTCCTCTTCAATAAAAGTATCTATTTGTGGTATCTTTAATGTATCCAGAAATGCATTAGATTGTGTGTTGTCTTCTTTGAACTCAGTAGAATATAAGGATTTATAGTAGTCTCTAAATGTGTGCATTATGTTTTTATTGTCAATGGTTTTATCTCCGTTAGTGTTGGTGATTGCTGGGATTGTATTGCGAACTTGTTGCTTGTGGATTTGTTGAGCTAAGAGCTTATTAGCTTTCTCTCTGTGTTCATAGTAATGATGTCTTGATTTAAAAATGAGTTGTTCAGTTTCTTTGGTTGTTTAGAGGTTGAGCTCTGAATGCAGAGCCTGACTTTTCCTATGATGAGCTTCACTTGGACACCTGGCATGTTCTTGATCTATTTCGCTGGTTAGCTCTGATACCTTCTTGGTTTCTAATTTATTTCTGTGGGAATGATATGAAATAATCTGTCCTCTTAAGAAGGCCTTTAGAGTTTCCGAGTATTCCTGCAGAGACCTCTGAGGATGTATTTGTCTCTAGGAAGAAACTGATTTGTTTTGGTATAAATTCTGTACAGTTCTCATCTGCTAATAGAAGTGGGTTAAGACACCATCTGCGAGATGAGTATGTGAGGCATAATGATTTCAGCTCCAAGATCAGAGGGGCATGGTCAGAAATAACAATAGCGTCGTACTTTAAGATTTAATAGCAGGCAAGAAATTATTATCTATAATGAAATAATCAATTCTTGATTAGCAATGATGCACTGCTGAGTAGATGGAATATGTTCTTGAGTTTGGGTTTAGAAATCTCCAGGGGTGTGATAAGTTGTGGTCAGTTAATAACTGTGTAATTGTCTTTGCAGTGTTAGATGTCATCCCCCCTGTGACAGGTGACCTATCTAAGAGTGGATTTAACACACAGTTAAAGTCCCCAGTCATTATACTTTTATGAGTGTTCACATTGGGAATAGATGCAAATACATTTTGCATGAATTCCCTATCATCGACATTTGGTGTATAAAACTTTATCAGAATTACTTTACAGTTAAATAAATTGCCCATGACAATCACATATCTCCATTCAGGATCAGATACTACATCTGATACTACAAATGAGACTATTCTATGTATAAGAATTCCCACACCTCTAGTTTTCTGTGTAAAGCTGGAATGGAACATTTGGCCAGTCCAGTCTTTTTGGAGCCGGAACTGATCTTTGCTTAATAAGTGGTTCTCCTGTAAAAATACTATTTTAGCGTTTAGACCTGTTAGGTGAGAGAATACTTTCTTTCTCTTTAATTCGTGATTCAGGCCTTTAACATTCCAGCTCACAAAGTTAACTGACTTTCATGATTCTCAGGTAGACCTTCGAATATTATTCCTTCTGCATCCATCTTCCAGAGCCGCAAGTCTGTCTCTGAGTTTTTTGCATTCAGAATTCGCTGCTGTTGCTTTTCCATCAGCGTTAGATGCCAATTGTTCTGCTGTTGCAATTTGAGCCGTGAATGTCTGCTTAACGTCTTCCAGCTGATCGGCAAGTTTAGATGTTTAGACGCATTTTCCTGAATGTATTCCTCAATTTTTCTCAGCATATCTTTAAAGACTGCATCAAAACGATTATATATACATTTTTCCAAGTCTTTATATTCCTGTCTCACCTCTTGCAGCTCCAGCTGCAGCTTCTCGTTTGTCTTCTCGATTGTCTTGAGCACGCCATTTATTTCTTTCTTCATATTTTTCTGAATGTCTTTCTTGAGCTCACTTATGGCCGTGGCCAATGTTGAGATCATTTTCTTCAGTTCGGACAAATCGTTTCGGCTTTCATGCTTCGCGGGTGAAGTGGTAACCCCCGTTACAGCCGATGCTTCCGGCTCGCGAGTACTAGATGAATGCACGCACTGCAAGGCCATCTCTAGTTTCAAGTGGTCTTCTGGAATCGGCGAGCTATAGTGATCTGCATCACTTGCACCTTTGCTCCCATTTTCGCTCTTGACTGGAGATGATGCAGTGGAACGGGGTCATGGGAAATTTGTGCTTTCGCCTGCCTGCACTTGCACTTGGGCCTGATTCCTGTCTAGACTTGGGTGTAGTTTTAGGTTTCTTTTCTGTTTCTTTCTGACCCCCTTTCTTGTTACTCATGTTTAAATACTGTAGTAGAAACTCCTTTGGTTAGTTAAACACAGGCTACCTCGGGATAATAAGAAATAAGAGAAAAAATAAAGCCACTGCAACGAAGCTCTGCTTCAGTAATCCATCTCCCGTAACGGATGAGCAAACACTAACTTTTGATTTTTTTTTTTCTTCAGTTAAATATCAACAGAAAATACACCACTTTGGAAATGTATTGTTACAGCATAAGAGTTCACATTAAAAATACTGAATGGTGAAATCCTGTATGTGAACAAATTTTTTGTCATGCAGAAAGTTATGGCGACTTTCAAGGAGATTGAGTAGTTTTGCATGCCACTGTAGTACATTTTACTTTCCATCTGTTCAATTTTATGTAGAATATGTGATTATCTGTCTTTCGGTTTGTCGTCGTATCTTTCAGTGTGTTTTTCTCCTTAATGTATTGCTTTCATTGTATATTTTTCTGTTTTTCCTAATAATTTACACAGTGCCTTTCATCATCTCTCTTTTTGAATATTTCAGAGAGTGCCTTGAGTTATTCTTTATGTTGGTCCTATTTTATATTGTGTTTTTCATTACTGTTCTGTCCAATTTTATATGTCAGCTTTCATCATTTGTTTGTTTTTCCGTTTTACTTAGTGTTTTTCATTTTTTTTGTCTATGATATTTGATTGCTTTCACTGTCCTTTTATTTTTTATGTAATATTTATATATATTATATAATAAAATAATAAATAAATAATAAAAATAAATATATAGATTTATTTTTTGGATTTTGACTGGCTTTTGTTAATCCCAGAGGGAAAATTGTCTTTTTGCAAGACCTTTGGGGGGGGGTCAGAATGCATTTGTGTTTTATACATATATATTTTTTGCCTATTTAAGAATTTTTATATACTGTAGATTCAAAGTTTGACATCAATTTCACATTTCTTTTTGAAAAAATCATCTTTTTATTGTTGCTACTGTTCAGGTTTTTTAATTTACCATGACAACATTTGGAAGTTGGTCTCAGGACCACATTTGTCATGGCATTGACTTCATGGGATGCAATTTATCAACAGGGTGACCTAACCACTTGTTCAGATCCCTCTTTGGGTACTTCAGTCTTTTGAACTTCATTGTGATGGTTAGTTTTGTCTTCCAGCCACATTTTGAATTTGAACTACAGTGATCCCTCGCTATATCGCGCTTCGCCTTTCGCGGCTTCACTCTATCGCGGATTTTATATGTAAGCATATTTAAATATATATCGCGGATTTTTTTGCTGGTTCGCGGATTTCTGCGGACAATGGGTCTTTTAATTTCTGGTACATGCTTCCTCAGTTGGTTTGCCCAGTTGATTTCATACAAGGGACGCTATTGGCAGATGGCTGAGAAGCTACCCAACTTACTTTTCTCTGTCTCTCTTGTGCTGACTTTCTCTGATCCTGACGTAGGGGGTGTGAGCAGGGGGGCTGTTCGCACACCTAGACGATACGGATGCTCGTCTAAAAATGCTGAAAGATTATCTTCACGTTGGCTACCTTCTGTGCAGCTGCTTCGTGAAGCGACATGCTGCACGGTGCTTCGCATACTTAAAAGCTCGAAGGGCACGTATTGATTTTTTTTATCTCTCTCTCTCTCTCTGTTCCTGATGGAGGGGGTGTGAGCTGCCACCTTCAACAGCTTTGTGCCGCGGTGCTTCGCATACTTAAAAGCCAAACAGCCCTATTGATTTGTTTGCTCCTTTGAAGAGGAAGATATGTTTGCATTCTTTTAATTGTGAGACTGAACTGTCATCTCTGTCTTGTCATGGAGCACAGTTTAAACTTTTGAAAAAGAGACAAATGTTTGTTTGCAGTGTTTGAATAACGTTCCTGTCTCTCTACAACCTCCTGTGTTTCTGCGCAAATCTGTGACCCAAGCATGACAATATAAAAATAACCATATAAACATATGGTTTCTACTTCGCGGATTTTCTTATTTCGCGGGTGGCTCTGGAACGCAACCCCCGCGATGGAGGAGGGATTACTGTACAACTTTATCTTGTCCTTGTGGTTTTTGCTCACCTGATTCAGTGACCTTTTTCTGTGTCTGACCTAAAAGTCATCTCCTGCCTCTGTTGTTCTCGCAATAATCTTCTGACACCTTGTGTGTCTTTAATGTATGTTTAGCAACTTTAATAATTTATTTTTTTCATTGTATTTCCTGGAGTTATTTAAGCAAAGACCTGTTTGACTGTCAAATGTGTGGCTTCACCCCTGGGGCACTACTTACTGATGTGCTTTTTAAGCAGGTCCACCTGTAATATATCCCTAAACCTTCATGGCAATCTGTTTATATGCATCCTTTATTTGAGACTCAAATTGTAAAAATAAGAAAGTGTCACATTGTAACATTTCTCAAAGAATGCTCCCTGGATCGCAGAAAAAGTAGCTTACACTCTGAGCAGGACCAAGACAGATATACTGTACATTTTGCATCATATAACTGGTTAACTGTGCTGTTTGTCTGTTCGTACTTCATACTTGCTCAACTTGTACTATTTAGTATCTATATAATTTTGTGTAGTTTTTCTATTTAGATAACTTGAAGTTTGTATTGTAAATGTTTTGTTTAGGAAATGATGTATTTGTATAGTGGCTTGCAGAGTGTCAGTTTAATGGTGGGTTGAAATTGTGTTGTCTTCTGTTGTTAATGTCTTGTATCCCATGTTTTTGCACCTAACCAAAGTCAATTCTTGTATGTTTCATATGCTAGCAATAAAGTGATTCTGATTCTGATCTGATACGTACTAAATTTCATGAAAACTGGCTGAGCCGTTCAAGAGTGATAGACAGACAGAAATTCTTACCTTATTTATATAGTAATGCCTTTCATTATCCCTCTGTTTTCCTTATTTTATCAAGCACTTTTCATAATATACCTATTTGGTTGTCCTAATAAATTGTATGGTACCTTTCATTATCTTTTTGTCAGCCCTCTTTTATATAGTGTCTTTGATTATCTTCCTTTTTTGTCCTGATCTATTACTTCTCTTTCTGTCTGTCCTGTTTTATATACAGTAGAACCTCCATATCCATGGATTCAGTTTCGACAGTTTCAGTTATCAACGATTTGCTATGGCCCGAAAATATTAAAATGGATAATTCCAGAAATAAACGATTCTGGGTGCAGCACGCGGGAAGGTACCTAATATGTCTGACGTCCTTTTCACTTCGCTGGCGTATAAGTATAACCAGTATTAGTATAGTATAAACCAGAATTTAGTCTCTCTTGTTCTTTCTGTCTGCATTTGTTTTTATGTTATTACAGTGTTATTGTGAAAGTAACCATTAATTTTCCTTAATAGTGGCCCCAAAGCACATGTAGTAATGCTGAAAGTTCACATATTGGCAGCTCTTCAGAGTTTTTCCTATCAGTGAAAACAATGAAGAATGGAGAAGTCAGTGCATGTACTCACAATAGGCTAAGATATTTTTTAAAAGATAAAAATATGCATTGTGTGTACAAGAATACAGAACATAAGAAATTTGACAAACGAAAGGAGACCATTCAGATCATCAAGCCCGTTTGTTTAGCCGATACCTCAGTTGCCCCAATGTCTCATCCAGACTTTTTTTAAGGGTTGTCCAGGTTTCTGTTTCAGTGCCATGTCTTGGTAGTTTGTTCCAGAGCCACATGACTCTTTGTGTAAAGAAGCGCTTCCTGACTTCAGTCCTAAATGCACTTCCCCATAATTTCCACTGATAAATCCTCGAGTATGTGATTCACCCTTAAGTTGAAAGAATTCAGCTAGATCTACTTGATCAGTGCCTTTAAGGATTTTAGATACCTGGATGAGGTCCCCACATGGTCTCCTCTGCTCGAGACTAAATGGGTTTTAATTCTCTGAGTCTGTTACAGTAGGACATGTCCTGAAGTCCCATGATGCACTTGGTTGCTCTCCTCTGCACAGCTTCAAGTGCTGCTTTGTTTTTCTTGTACTGTTGTGACCAGAACTGCACACAGGACTCCAGATGTGGTCTCGCTATTGCATTATATAGTTTGAGCATAATGTCCCTTGACTTAAATTCAATGTTTTTGATGGTATAGCCTAATATTTTGCTTTATTTATTAATTCTGTGCATTGCTTAGTCAATTAAAATGTTGCATCAACAGAAACCTCTAAATTCTTTTCAGAGGTTACTTCCTGTAGGTCATTGTCTCCCATCTTGTATTATAATTGACATTCCTTTGTGTAGCACTTTGCATTTTTCTACATTAAAATGCATTTTTCACATGTGCGCCCAGTTCTGAAGCTTTTCTGGTTCTTCTTGAATTCTTTTTGCTTCCTCATCAGTATCTGCCATCCCTCCAATTTTAGTGTCATGTGCGAATTTGACAAGTTCACTAACTCTACCAGAATTAATGTCATTAATATAAATCAGAAAAAGTAACAGTCCAAGGACAGGCCCCTGAGGGTCTCCACTGATGACCTCACTCCATTCTCCTCTTAACTGTACTCTTTCTCTCCTGCCGGTTAACCAACTAGAGATCCAGTTTTGTAAGTTACCTCTGATGCCTACAGCTTCTAGCTTCAGAATTAATCTTTGGTGTGGGACTCGAGCAAAGGCTTTTTGAAAGTCTACATAAATTATGTCATAGGCTTTGTTTTGGTCAATGTTTCTGGTTGCTTCTTCAAAAAAATCTAAAAGATCTGTTGGCAGGTCCTTCCTTTCATAAATATATGCTGCCTAGTATTTAGAATATAATTTTCATTTAGTTAATTTTCTTATCGATTTCTTATTATAGTTTCCATAATTTTGCATCTCACAAAAGTAACTCTAATTGTTCTGTAATTGCTAGGATCCATGTTTGTCTCCCTTCTTGAAGAATGGAGTCGCATTTTCAAATTTTTAGTCCTCGGGTAGTGTACTTCTTTCTGAAGTGACTGCTGGATTATACCAGTTAAGGGTTTATAGATGACATCTTTCATTTCTTTCAATACAACTGGTAAGATGGCTTCAGGTCCAGGGGTTTTATTAGTCTTCAACATTTGGAGGGCTTGAACCACATCTGACTGATATTTTTCATTTCTCTATCATCCCTTGAGAGGTAACCCTAAAATATCAGAATCCTGTTCATTTAAGAGAGATAGAAAGCACAAGTATAATAATGTACATTGTTTTTATTATTATTTTATTACAGTATTTTATTATTATTTAATATTGGTAATGTCATACTGCCCTGTGGGACTTCATGGGATCCCCTCAAGTTTGCTAGATATCATGGCCGGCCTGTACACTGGTTCTTGAGTGCTGTACAGAGTGGATGCAGAACCTCTGCGCTTTTCCCAGTTGATTCTGAGGTTTGTCAGGGGTGTGTTCTGCTCCTACTCTGTTCATTGTTTGCGTGGACTGGGTGTTGGCCAGGGTCATGGGTTCCAGCGGCTATACGGCATCTATTGGTGAAGAAAGATTCATGGATCTTGACTTTGCAGACAATGCTGTGTTCTTCGCGGAGTCAATGGAGGCTCTGATCGGGGCGCTCGACAGACTGAGCAAGGAGTCTGAGTGTCTGGGCTTGTGAGTGTCCTGCTAAAAACCAAAGAGCCAGGCCTTTAATTACCTCTTAGGCACAGCCATCAGCAGTGTGTCTGTCTGTGGAGAGAGTGCCAACCTTGTCAAGAGGTTTACTTACCTTGGCAGTGACATTCATGTCTCTGGTGACTCTTTCTATGAAGTCACTAGACGGACTGGGAGAGCATGGGGGGTCATGAGGTCACTGGAAAAGGGGTGTGTGGTGCTCCAGATAGCTTTGCAAAAGGACAAAGGTTCAAGTCTTTAGAGTTCTGGTGCTTCCTGTCTTGCTATATGGTTGCGAGATATGGATGTATCCAGTGACCTGAGACTAAGACTGGACTTCTTCAGAGAATTTGTGGGTACTGCTGATTTGTCTTTATTTAAAATGAGCGGTTGAAGGATTGTCAGTTAAGGCACTATGGCCATGTGGCTTGATTCCCCGAGGGTGATCTGGCTCTCAGGACCCGAGTGGCTGGACCAGGCCAAGGGGACGCCCACATAACACCTGGCTGCTGCAGGTAGAGGGTCATTTCTGGAGGGTGAGACTGGACCGCGTGTCTGCCTTGGAGATTGCGAACCAGGATCTGTTTCGTCGTGTGGGGGGTGCGGCAACACACTATACCAGTGCATGCACCCCAACCTGACCTGACCTGACATACTATGCATAGTTTATCAATTAAACTTTATAAAAGGTGTGTATGCAAATGAAAAATGACTGATATATATGGTTCGCTACTATCTACTGGTCTGAAGCATCCACACTTGGTCTTGGAACGTATCACCCGTGTATGCTGCTTTGCAGTAAGGAGACTGTGAATGATTGTGGGTTCACTTCCCGGTTCCTCCCTGTGTGGATGGCGCTTTGAGTACTGAGAAAAGCGCTATATAAATGTAATGAATTATTATTATTATTATTATTATTATTATTATATGGGGGATCTCCTGTAGTGCCTTTCAATATTGATCTCTGTCTGCCTTATTATTTGATATAGTGCCTTTTATTATCTTTCTGTCAGTTTTATTATTTTATAATGTGCCTTTTGAAAACTTTCTAACTTACCAAAGGCCTTTGTCGTATCTAAATGTCTATTACACAGTCTCGTACATGCACTCTAGCATTGAAATGTTTGGAATTTCAAAGAAATTTTTATGTTTTTGATAGAAATTGACTTTTTTTTTTTCTTCAATCGTGATAACCTTAAATTGATTTAAAACTGAAGCCAAAACATTACTAGTGTTTCTAATGGCCATTAGTGCTTGAAATTACTGTTTTTTTTAATTTATTATTCACATGTGAATGCAAAGCTCTTTTTCAGCAGCCACGGGACTGTCTAAAAGCAACTCTGGGATGCTGGCCTTGGAGGCAGAGTTCCAGTGAAAAAATTGCATCTGAAACTAGTAAATAGAAAAGGTTTAAATGGGCAAAAGTTGGGAATCATCCAGACGTCCACCATCCAAAGTCTTGTTTTTGTCCCAGTTTTAACCCATTCTTTTCACTGTTGCAGATGACACTGGTATTTGGCATGTAATGAGGACCTGTGCTTGTTCAGTCCTAATTATTCCACTTTTTTCTCTTAAGACTGTATTGGACACCTTTATATGAAATGTAGTTTTTTTGTCAATCTGTCTCATGAAATAACCTTCATTTTGCAAAACACCAACAGACTGATCTGTTTGTTAAGGAAGCCTTTTTTTTTGGCCATTTTTGAACCCAGAATTGACCTTTAGATATACTTGCACCTTGCAGCCCAAGGATGGACAATTACTTGCTTTGCTGAAGTGAACAGAATAGCAGGTTCCAGCTGTGCACAATTACTAAGGTTTCTCTAATAATTAATTAGTAATGAATTATGGGTAAGCTAAGAGATTTTACCATTTGGGATTGGGAGTGATGGTTACTGAAAATGGAGCTTTTCATTCATATGTGAATAATAAGCTATAAATCATTTACTTGAAGCAGTGATACCAAATTATAACACTAGTATTGTCTTGGCTATAAAGGTTGATTATCCCTAATTGGAATTTCCTGGGACCAGAAGTGTTTCAGATTTCAGATTTTTTCACATTTTGATTATCTTGGGGGCATACGTGATCAAGTAAGAAAATGCAGCCAAACCAGCTAAATGACAAGTCACACACATAATTATTTTTTTATCACTGAGCAATTATTATAATGTGCGCTGACGTGACAAACCTATCACACCTCAAAAGTGTTGAATATGACGCACAGACCATATTTTAGTATTTAAGTATTTGCACTGAAGAACTTTTTTTGGTTATTTATTTTACATTTATTTATTTGGTCGACACCTTTATCCAAAGCAACTTACAACATTTGAGATGCATTTGGTTGCGTTTCTTTTCTTTTCATTTATTTTTCCAGGCAGGTAAAGTGACTTGCTCAGGGTCACACGGTGTCAGTGATAAGATCTGAATCCACAAATTCAGGATTTGAGGTCCAAAGCCTTAACCACTGTGCCACATTGCCTTGTTATGTATCAGTTTATATCAGCTACCTGGTGTCACTTCACAGGGGACTGGCCAAAACAACATTTATTTCTGTAGCACATTTTTATACAAATGATGTAGCTCAAAGTGCTTTACAAGATGAAGTGAAAAAAGACAAAATATATAAAAAATAAAATTAGGCAATACTAATTAACATAGGAAAAAAAGTAAGGTTCAATGGCTAGAGAAGACAGATAAAACAAAGCACAAAAACTCCAAAAAAATAAAATCTGCAGGGGTTCTGAGGCCACGAGACCACCCAGCCCCCTCTAGGCATTCTACCTAACATAAATGACCTCACAATCAGTCTTCATTGTATTCAGGGCTGTCATGGGAGAATTTGATGATAACGGTCATGTGAACTTCTGGCCTTTAATCCATCAATGAAGGGACATCACGGTGCTTTGATCAGGTGGTGGTGGTGTAGATCAATACCATAGAAAACCGGAAAAAGAACAGCAGAGAAAGTAGGAGTTAGTATGGATTTCGGAGCCACCCTGAATGATAATGATTATTAAATGCATATACAGAGTATCAGGATTAAAACTAAAATGAAGCTATGAGAAAGCCATGTTAAAGTAATGTGTTTTTAGCAGTTTTTTTTAAAGTCCTCCACTGTATTAGCCTGGTGAATTTCTCTAGGTAAGCTATTCCAAATTTTGGGTACATAACAGCAGTAGGCCGCCTCGCCACTTCTTTTAAGTTTAGCTCTTGGAATTAAAAGCAGACTCATTTGAAGATCTAAGGTTATGATTGCGAGTGTAAGGTGGCAGCCGTTCTGAAATATAGGACAGAACGAGATTATTTTAAGGCTTTGTACACCATAAGCAGTATTTTAAAGTCAGTTCTAAATGACACAGGTAACCAATGTAGTGACATCAGAACTAGTGTGATGTGTTCAGATTTTGTTTTCCTAGTTAAGATTCTGACAGCTGCATTCTGCACTTGTTGCAATCGATTGATGTCTTTTTTTGGTTGGTCCTGAGAGGAGTGCGTTATAGTAATCTAGCCGACTGAAAACAAAAGCATGAATGAATTTCTCAGCATCTTGCAATGTTATAAGAGGTCTATCTTTTCCTATATTTTTTAAGTGAGAAATTGCTGTCCTAGTAATCTGATTAATATGTAATTTAAAAGGTCAGGAATATCTCTTTCAAGCTTCACTCTGTCATTCCTGCTGTTCTGGAAGCCTTTGACTGACAAAGCACTACATCCACTTCACGTATGGTGTGCGTCCATATACAGAAAACATAACACGTTTTTACCAACAATAAAAGGCACTTAGCAGCATTGTCCGGTTTTCCTAATTCCAATTTACTGAACCCATGTTGCAATATGGGCCTCCAGCAAAAATAAAGCTGCTTTTGTTACACATAATCAGTGATAGTCCTTTAACACACAAGTAATCAGCAATTTTATCGATGACATGCGCCATTTTTGAATGCAGGTGTTAATGATGTCGCTTCACTGGGGACAACGCTTGTCAACTGTGTTTTGTTGCTTAGTAGCGCTCGATGATGCACTAGTCGTTAGGCCCACACTTCCGGAGCAAACTGCTCCAGCTGTGTCACGTTTCAGACTGCATGTTTCAGTTCTTTTCCATAGATGTTGAATTTGATTCAGGCCACTTCAGAATAGTCCAATGTTTTCATATTAGCCATTCTTGGGTGCTTTATCGCTGTGTGTTTTGGCTCCTTATCCTGTTGCAGGATCCATGACCTGCGACTGACAGAGAGCTTTCTGACACTGTGCAGGATGTGTCGCTCTAGAATGTATTGATGGTCTTGAGATTTCATTGTCCCCTGCACAGACTCAAAGCAACTCGTGCCAGATGCAGCAAAGCAGAACCAAAACATCACCAAGCCTCCTCCATGTTTCACAGTAGGTCTGTTGTTCTTTTCTTTGAAAACTTAATTTCTTTGTCTGTGGACACAGAGCTGATGTGACTTGCCAAAAAGCTCCAGTTTTGTCTCATCTGTCCAAAGGACAATCTCCCAGAAGCATTATGGTTTTTCAAGATGCATTTTAGAAAATCCCAGTCTGTCCTCCTGGGTCTTTTTCCATTGAGCCCACTGTCACTCAAAAAGCGGCAGAGGGTGTGATTAGACACTGATGAACTTTGACCTTGGAGTTCAGCTGGTATTGCTTTGGAAGTTGTCCTTAGCATTATGTTTACCATTCTCACTGTCCTTCTGTCCATTCTGGGGTTGATTTTCTTCTTATGACCGCATCCAAGGAGATTGGCTACAGTCCCGTAGACCTTAAACTTCTTAATAATATTTGAATTTGTTGTCACATGAACATCAAGCTGCTTAGAAGATGGTCTTCTAGACTTTGCCTTTAACATGCTTGTCTACAATTTTCTTTATGATCTCCCCAGTCAGCTCTCTCCTTTGCTTTCACTGTTCCATGTTCCCTGTGGGACAATTGATGACACCAAACAGCAGAGTGACAACTTTTCTCCATTTATATCAGCTGAATGACTGACTGCACAATTTGAGACATGTGTGATATGATTTAAAGAAAACAGGAGCAAGTTTGAAAAATCATTCAAATCCAGTTATTTAGTATCTTTTCTAGGGGTCCCATCAAATGTGTCCAGGTCATTTTAGAATATCTTTGTAGAATAAGCAAAATTTGATCTCTTGTCACTCTTGCTTTGCTTGATGACATATCAAAGGCATGCAGGTACACATGGGGCAATTGCTTTTCATTTTAGATAGATAGATAGATAGATAGATAGATAGATAGATAGATAGATAGATAGATAGATAGATAGATAGATAGATAGATAGATACTTTATTAATCCCAAGGGGAAATTCACATACTTCAGCAGCAGCATACTGATACAAAAAAACAATATTAAATTAAAGAGTAATAAAAATGCAGGTAAAAACAGACAATAACTTTGTATGATGTTAACGTTTACCCCTCGGGTGGAATTGAAGAGTCGCATAGTTTGGGGGAGGAACGATCTTCTCAGTCTGTCAGTGGAGCAAGGACGATGACGGCAGTCTATCGCTGAAGCTGCTCTCCTGTCTGGAGATGACACTGTTTAGTGGATGCATTGGATTCTCCATAATTGATAGGAGCCTGCTGAGCGGCCGTCTCTCTGCCACAGATGTCAAGCTGTCCAGCTCCATGCCAACAATAGAGCCTGCCTTCCTCATCAGTTTGTCCAGGCGTGAGGCGTCCTTCTTCTTAATGCTGCCTCCCCAGCACACCATTGCGTAGAAGAGGGCGCTCGCCACAACTGTCTGATAGAACATCTGCATTATTGCAGATGTTGAAGGACGCCAACCTTCTAAGGATTTTATCACTTTTCAGGAGGCACACAGCACTTTTTCAGTGAGTCATAAGTGGACCAACAGATTTATCCACATCTGTATGTGTGTGTGTATAGTTGGAGCAATTGAAGGTTTACATGAAGGCACAAAATGTCTGGTTAATTATATTTGATATTTGTAGCTACTGTAATTAGCAAAGTCCGACATGAAGTATTCAATAGTGACAATTCTAGAAAGGTACAAAAACTGTCATTCAAGGTTCAAGTGGCAGACTGAATGAGGATTACAACATTTGCCACATTTAAGCTCTGTGGACTGCACAGTACTTGACTGCAGTAATGAATAGCTTAATTCTGGTTAATTACCGTTTTGTGTAATTATCTTTGTCTTTGCTCATTAACTAATTGGTGTCCCAGCCCATTCACTCAAAAAAACTACATGGAGATGTTTAGTGGCAGGATAGGCAGCTGGAAATAAAAAAACGAGTCCAAAGATAATGTCCTATTTATGTGATAATTTAAATCAGTCTGGTAAGGCCTGAGCACACCCTGAAAGTCTCATTCCAACCTTGACTAACATGCTGCCAGGACAGGTTTTGACTCCCTGTGACCCCACAACAGAAGAATACATGGATCTTTAATTAATGCACAAACCCCTCTCTACTACCAGTTGTATGCCAATTAACAAACAATAATGATTATTAGGTTGGAGATAGGAGATACAAGAGCCACTCGGCCTATCATTTCCATTCCATCGGCCTTCACATCCATCTTATTAACCATTTAATCTAGTGCAATCCTGGGCACCATAAACACACTCTTCATCTACCACCAGTTCTAGAAGAGAAATCTGTCGCTTAATGCCAACGGTGAGTGTCAATTATTAATCACAAGCAAACAGCCAAGGAAGCCAGGCTGCAGGATGATAAAGCAACAACAGTTCTAAAAATATCAAGCTAGGCTGGAATTTGCTTAATAAGGGCTCAAAGATATCCCAAGGACCGGGGTCATTATGGGCAACAAAATGTGCAAATAATAAGAGCAGAGCAGGTCTGTGGTGCAGCGTCCTCCTGAGTACTCCTGAGTTTGAATGTAGCCCAGTCACAGGCTCTGTTCACATTGCACATTCTCCCCCAGGTGTTCCCATACAGTTTATACATAATCTTATACATGCCAAGCATTGGGTGCAAGGTATTGGAACCGATGCTGGACAGGCTGACAGTCTATCACAGGGCACACTCATTCATATTGGGCCAATGTAGAAATGTCTTTTTACCCTACAAACTTTCTTTAGAATGTAGAAGGAAATCAGAAATAACCAGAGGGAAAAAAACACATATGCAAAAGCATGAGCTCAGACTCCACAAAGAAAGTGTCCAAGTCTTGATTTGAACCCAAACTACTTAAGGTGCCACTTTGGCATTTACATTTTAGTAAGTATGTTAAGAAATAATAGCTGTCTGAGGTTAAGCCACCATTTCCATAAATAATTTGTATATTGTGACTATTCGTGATGTGTCTTGTCCCCTGGCGTAGCTTCAGCCACTTCTGTTACAGGTAAACCACTCTTTCATACAGCATTCTAATGCTAAAGAAACACACCCTCTGACTGCCACTCTTCTATACAACATTCTAATCCTAAAGAAACACACTCTCAGGTTGGCAGCTGTCACTTCAGCAATTGCTATACCGCATAAAGCTGTCATCGCTCCTTACTACGAGTCTTTAAAGCCAGTGCCATTCACCTGTTGTTGGGTTCTCTCTTCTTCGGCACAGACTGCCACTGATCTGATTCCAGCCTCTGCTGCCCCCTTCTGAAGCCCTCACGCAGAAGACATCTACGCGAGTTTTTTTAAACTCAAGAATTGGAGTTGATGTAACCGAGGCCAAAATAAAAGTTCTGTGTGTTCAGTTCGTTCCTGCCTGTCTTTTATGCAACTCAGGAGCCCAGACATGACAATATTTAATAGCAGTGCATAGTATCTCTCTCTCTCTCTCTCTCTCTCTCTCTCTATACTGCTCAAAACATTAATGGAGCACGTAAATCATACATTGGATCCTGATGAACAGAATATTCAGGTGGGAAATCTTTACTGTGGAATTCTTTGAGATCAAAATGATGTAACAACAGTCAATAGAAACCAAAATCACCAACCCATTGAGAGCAGATTCAACATCACACCGAAAATCAGTCAAAAATTGAAATCTCAGACTGATCCATATATATATATATATATATATATATATATATATATATATATATATATATATATATATATATATATAATACACATACAGTGGGGCAAAAAAGTATTTAGTCAGCCACCAATTGTGCAAGTTCTCCCACTTAAAAAGATGAGAGATGCCTGTAATTTTCATCATAGGTATACCTCAACTATGAGAGACAAAATGAGAAAAAAAATCCAGAAAATCACGTTGTCTGATTTTTGAAGAATTTATTTGCAAATTATGGTGGAAAAAAGTATTTGGTCAATAACAAAAGTTCATCTCAATACTTTGTTATATACCCTTTGTTGGTAATGACAGAGGTCAAACGTTTTCTGTAAGTCTTCACAAGGTTTTCACACACTGTTGCTGGTATTTTGGCCCATTCCTCCATGCAGATCTCCTCTAAAGCAGTGATGTTTTGGGGCTGTCGCCGGGCAACACGGACTTTCAACTCCCTCCAAAGATTTTCTATGGGGTTGAGATCTGGAGACTGGCTAGGCCACTCCAGGACCTTGAAATGCTTCTTACGAAGCCACTCCTTCGTTACCCGGGCAGTGTGTTTGGGATCATTGTCATGCTGAAAGACTTCATGTTCAATGCCCTTGCTGATGGAAGGAGGTTTTCACTCAAAATCTGACGATACATGGCCCCATTCATTCTTTCCTTTACACGGATCAGTCGTCCTGGTCCCTTTGCAGAAAAACAGCCCCAAAGCATGATGTTTCCACCCCCATGCTTTACAGTAGGTATGGTGTTCTTTGGATGCAACTCAGCATTCTTTCTCCTCCAAACACGACGAGTAGAGTTTTTACCAAAAAGTTCTATTTTGGTTTCATTCCTCTTCTGGATCATCCAAATGCTCTCTAGCAAACTTCAGACGGGCCTGCACATGTACTGGCTTAAGCAGGGGGACACGTCTGACACTGCAGGATTTGTGTCCCTGGCGGCGTAGTGTGTTACTGATGGTAGCCTTTGTTACTTTGGCCCCAGCTCTCTGCAGGTCATTCACTAGGTCCCCCCTTGTGGTTCTGGGATTTTTGCTCACCGTTCTTGTGATCATTTTTGACCCCATGGGGTGAGATCTTGCATGGAGCCCCAGATCGAGGGAGATTATCAGTGGTCTTGTATGTCTTCCATTTTCTAATAATTGCTCCCACAGCTGATTTCTTCACACCAAGCTGCTTATCTATTGCAGATTCAGTCTTCCCAGCCTGGTGCAGGTCTACAATTTTGTTTCTGGTGTCCTTTGACAGCTCTTTGGTCTTGGCCATAGTGGAGTTTGGAGTGTGACTGTTTGAGGTTGTGGACAGGTGTCTTTTATATTGATAACGAGTTCAAACAGGTGCCATTAATACAGGTAACGAGTGGAGGACAGAGGAGCCTCTTACAGAAGAAGTTACAGGTCTGTGAGAGCCAGAAATCTTGCTCGTTTGTAGGTGACCAAATACTTATTTTCCACCATAATTTGCAAATAAATTCTTTAAAATTTTCTGGATTTTTTTTTCTCATTTTGTCTCTCATAGTTGAGGTATACCTATGATGAAAATTACAGTCCTCTCTCATCTTTTTAAGTGGGAGAACTTGCACAATTGGTGGCTGACTAAATACTTTTTTGCCCCACAGTGTTTGAAAAAATATATATATATATATATAACTTCACCCCCTACTCGCTTCTCTCGCCCACCACCCCCAACCTCTCTCTCAGGGGGCGTGCTTCATGCTCGCCACTTCGCATCTTTGCTGCTCACGTTGTGAAGGGGGGGGGGGACAGTTTGGGGGGGTGGGGTTCAAACGGTACGCTAAGGAGATGTGGACAAATCAGCTGCTGGCTTGCAGCTGCTGCTAGCAAGCTGTGTGTTCTGCATGTCGCGTTGTGCGACGATCAATTAAAAAGCCTTTAAAGCAGCTGCTGCTACGGAGCTGCATGATCTGCATTTCGCGCTGTGCGATGATCAATTAAAAAGCCTGTATAGCAGCTGTCCTTTTGTCTCACTTCCTTGTCTCCTGGGACGTTAAAGTGTCTCCGAGAAATAGTTTGTAAGTAGAGTGTGACGAGCAAGTAGTCTCGTGGGACTTCAAAGTGTCTCCCCGAGCTGATCACGTCTCGACCCCAATTTTTAAAAATATATATATATATATCTATATTGGACTCTATGTATACTTTTCGTTTGTGCTCTAATCATCATCATAGATTACCCCTTTCAAGTTCAGCCTCAGAACTTTTCATTCTTTTTAAACAGTAAGACAAAGGTTTTATGGATACCAAAGCAGTTACAAAAGATCATTAAATGTGAAACAAGCTGCTTAGGTAGGGGTACGTGACCCTAATGGAAATGGCACATTATCAGGCTAGTGTACTCACTGAGATGTGTCTGTCGTCACTTATGTGGAATGGTGGAATGTAGGTGAGTTTGATTTAATTGAATGTCTGCAGTGAATGCCACCAAACACCACTGTAATATTTCTGTATTTTTATGTCTCGCCCCCATTAATTAATTATGAAACAGTTGATGTCACCCACAGCATCTCCAACCACTGAGGTGTGAGCCGCACCTTCAGTGCCAGCCTGAGGGTGGCTGTGAATGAGAGGTGTTTCTAAAACTTGCCTGAAAATATGTGGGCATGAACTACCCCTGCGGAATGAGTATTTAACACAAGTGCAGGTTTTCATATTAATTACTGTGGGCAAGTGTTTCTTTTTCTTTCTTTGTTTATGAACTGTGGAGCATTGTTTTTCTTCTAATTAGAAGTTTTAACTAAGGATGAGACTGAATGATTGAAATCAATTAGTGGTGCCCACATTTGAGTTCTTATTGCTAAATTTTAAAAAAAAATGCTGCATGATGGCCTTCCTTGGCCCCGTTTAGGAACCCGCACCCATATGGCCAAAAGTATGTGGATACCTCGCAAAATTTTTGAGTTCAAGTGTTTCAGCTGCACCCATAAAATCATTGGGTAGGGCCGCTGAGTGCTGGAGTGCATAGTACAGTAAACCCTCGTTTATCATGGTTAATCCGTTCCAGACTCTACCGCGATAAATGAATTTCCGTGAAGTACGATTCTTTACTTATAAATCGAATATTTTCGCAGTTAGAGCATAGAAAACCTGTTTACTGCCTTCTAAATACATTTTTTAACATTATTAGAGCCCTCTAGACATGAAATAACACCCTTTAATCAAAAGTTTAAACGTGCTCCATGACAAGACAGAGATGACAGTTCCGTCTCACAATTAAAAGAATGCAAACATATCTTCCTCTTCAAAGGAGTGTGCATCAGAAGCAGAGAATGTCAGAGAGAGAGAGAAAAGCAAACAATCAAAAATCAATAGGGCTGTTCGGGCTTTTAAGTATGCAAAGCACCACCGGACAAAGCAGCTGCAAGAAAGGGAGCAATGTGAAGGTAGTCTTTCAGCATTTTTTAGAGGAGCGTCCGTATCCTCTAGGCCAGTGTGCGAACAGCCCCTCTGCTCACACCCCCTCCGTCAGGAGCACAGAATGTCAGAGAGAGTGAGAGAGACAGAGAAAAGCAAACAATCAAAAATCAATATGTGCTGTTCGGGCTTTCAAGTATACGAAGCACCGTGTGGGGAGCATATTGTATATCATTGAGGAGTTTTAATTAATACGTAGTAATATGTGCTCTGGTTGGGTAGCTTCTCAGCCATCTGCCAATAGTGTCCCTTGTATGAAATCAACTGGGCAAACCAACTGAGGAAGCATGTACCATAAATTAAAAGACCCATTATCTGCAGAAATCCGCGAACCAGCAAAAAATCTGTGATATATATTTAGATATGCTTACATTTAAAATCCGCGATGGAGTGAAGCTGCGAAAGTCGAAGCGCGATATAGCGAGGGATCACTGTACATAAAAAATCGCCTATCCTTTGTGGCAACTCTCAAACCAGAGTTCCAAACTCTCTCGAGAAGCAACATCAGCACAACAACTGTGCGGCATCATCTTTAAAAAATGGATGTTCATGGCACACAAGCTTGAGAACACTATGCACAATCCCAAGTGTTGGCTAAAGGGGTGTAATGCATGCATCATCCATTTCACTTTGGAGCTTTGGAAATGTGTTCTCTGGAGTGATGAATCACGCTTCACTATCTGGCAGTCTGATGGAGAAATCTAGGTTTGGGAGATGCTAGGAAAATGTTGAACAAACAAGCCTTAGCCTAATGTTACTCATTTATGTTTGCCTCTTTTGTAAGTCACTTTGGATAAAAACCTCTGCCAAGCAAATAAATGCAAATGTACCTTCTGGACTACGTAACTTGATGGAGAAGGGATCATGGTCTATGGCGGTTTGTCAGGGTTTGGGGCAGACCCCTTGGTTCTACTGAAGGATACTATTAATGCTACAGAGTACTGCATATAAAAATCACCTCTCGTCTGTGGCATCACAAACAACAACAACAACATTTATTTATATAGCACATTTTCATACAAAAAGTAGCTTAAAGTGCTTTACATAATGAAGAAAAGAAAAATAAAAGACAAAATAAAAAATTAAAATAAGACAACATTAGTTAACATAGAAAAGGAGTAAGGTCCGATGGCCAGGGTGGACAGAAAAAACAAAAAAATAAACTCCAGAAAGCTGGAGAAAAAAATAAAATCTGTAGGGGTTCCAGGCCACGAGACCGCCCAGTCCCCTCTGGGCAAACTGCCTTTGGAAGCAACATCAGCACAAGAACTGCATCAGGAGGTTTGTGAAAGAGGTTTCCATGGCCAAGCAGCATCAACACACAAGCCTAAGTGTCGGCTTCGTCAGCATCAGCTGGAGTTATGTAAAGCCCACCGCCATTAGACTCCAGAGCAGTGGAAACATGTTCTATGGAGTAACATCACCATGCTGGGTTTGGTGGATGCCAGGAGAACGCTACCTTCTGGACTGCATAGTGCCTACTATAAAAGTGTGGCGTAGAATCATGGCAGGGTTTAGGCTAGGCCCCTTGGTTTCAGTGAAGGGTCCCCTTGATGTTACAGCATACACAGACATCTAAACAGTTGTGTGCAACAGTTTGTGAAGGACCCTTTCTGTTCTAGCATGATTTTGCCCCTGTGCTTAAAGTAAACAACTGTAAAGACATGGAGGAACTCGAGTGGCCTGCACTGGGCCCTGACTTCAACCCTGCTGAACACCTTTGGGATGAACTGAACTGAAATAGTGATTGTGAGTTATATTTTTCTTTTCATTACATTACATTTATTTATTTTGGCCGATGTCATTATCCAAGGCGACGTACAACATTTATGATACAATTTTTTTTTGTTTTTTTCAATTGGAGCACAGGCAGGTCAAGTGACTTGGTCAGGGTCACACAGCGTCAGTAGCAGGATTTAAACCCACAACCTCAGGGTTTGAAGTACAAAGTTTTAACCACTACACTACACTGCCTGCCCTCTCGAATGCTTTTTTTGGACGAATGGGCAGAAATTCCCACAGACACACTCTAAAATGTTGTGTTATAGCCACAAAGAGGGGGCCAATTCCATATTAATACTTGGGAATGGGATGTTCAACAAGCTTCTTTAGGCATGATGGTCAGGAGTCCACAAGCTATTGGCTATAAAGTCAGACAATGTTTTGAGGTCAGGTAGTAGTAGTCACTATGAGAGTGTCACATGTTGATTAATACATGAAAGTAAGAATTCACACAGAAACACTTACTGTGTGCACTTGAAAATAAGGACCCTGTAGACCTGTTTTTAATGCATAGTTTTATATTTCCATCATGGTGCGAGGCGCATTGCCTTATACTATTTACAGTAGATTATTATTAAAGTAAGATAGTTATTTAAGGTAAGGAAGATGGACATCTCGAGGTAGTTCCAAAAATGATAAATCACTTTATTTGCCGTTTTTCGCATACCCAACTGACTCTCCTGAGACGCATTGAGAAGGAGAAAGAAATTTCAGGTCAGAACACAGGGTCAGCTATTTTTTACAGATCCCCTGGGGCAACGGCAAGTTAAGGCATTGCTTTAAGGGCCCTTTCTGGCACTGCCGGCATTCGAACTGGCAACCTTCCAACTACCTGCATAGATCTTTTAGCCTGAGAACCACTAATCATGACACTGGAGATGTGTTGCATGTTGATTTGCAAATAAAAATAAGAATTTCACTGTACTCTGTACAGAACACACTAATGACATCATAAACCTTACACTTTGCTCCTCACTGTATTGGCCCATCCCACCTCTGCCACCACTATGTTGCAGTGCGGGTTGGCTCCACCCTCCAGGAGACCATTTTGGGAGCCTCTCAAACCTGTACCGCCTGGTAATGGAACGAAGGGATGGGCTGCGGCAAGCGAAGCCACACACAGTCAGCAATGGTTAGGTGTAAAAGTGCAGGTGCTTTAATTCCAAGGTGCCCCGTGAAGTACAGTTAGGAAGTGCAGTGTTTTTTCTCCTTAATAAACTATAAATAAATTAATATATTCAATAAATAAGCAACCCAGTGTTTTCATGTGCAGATTTTTCAGGCTTTGACATGCAGTTCACATTGTTTGCCACTAGAGGTACACATTGTCTTCTAAGGTTTTCTATTGCTATTTGAGTTTTTGCATTCTAAATTTTTAGTCTTTTTACAAACAACCTTTTTTTTTGCATTGCCTTAGTTATTTTATTACTCTTTGCATTTCCATTATTGACGTTTTCATTACACTGTAAGTTTTGAAGCTTTGACATACAGTGGAGTATATACACACTCTCTTCTGTGTTCAGTGTAAGCCTGTTGCCTCACTTATGGCGCTGAAATCAAAACAGACTGGCTATGGCGTTTTTCACCCATTCGCTTCAAGATGTGCCCAGACGTAACAGTAAATGATATAAGTCACATTACTCAAAACATTGTGCCAAACGTCAGGAGCTAAAATGGAGAAGGGGTTCAAACTCTGTGTTTCAAGCTACATCCGCAATTATGAAGGTAACATCCAGATGTATTAACATGTTTGCGTACAAGCCAGGGTTAACATAGTGATACTGGTAACATTATATGTCTCTGTCAATCCCAGTTACAATTTCCCTAACATATTTGTGAAATTCAGTTTCAGACAAGGATTCAGAGAAAGAAGAGATTACCATTAGGGCTCAGTGCTACAGATCAATGAAGAAATGCAAAAAGCCTCACAGTTTGTGCGTAAGTTATCCTGCAGACTCTGCTTCTCCTCACTGCAAGGCATCAGCGCTACCACTGCACCACTATGCCACCCTACAATCGTTAAACTTTATTCTGGGACAGGTAAATATGTATGTAAGCCTAATACGTAACAACATGAATCTACTGGACATCATATCTTATGAAAAAGTGAACGTCTCTGTCTGAGCCAGCAAAACGATGAATGCCAAACAGCTGTTTCATTGTTTGCATCTCAGTTTGTTTCCTCTATGAGAGACATGTTTTCATCAAGCGCCAAGTCGACAAATGCTGGATCCATACCAGAAGCATATTCGTGGTCCTGGATGATTTTGTCATCCTCCTCATCCAGTATGTCATCCTCCATCGGTCGCTTTCTCCTTTTCCAAACCCCTGATCTTGAAAGTGGAATGGAGAAATTATTCAATTCAAACAACTTACTGGCCGCTTCCTTCTTCAATAGTCACCGTCCTGTCTCAGACAATCCTCGTTTTTTACATCGCCGGTTACAAACTCGGGTATGATGACTAACTGTAAAGTGCTCTGTCTGGATAGCGATGATCCATTTAGATTGGTTTTCCGCAGTGTATGAAAACTAAGTACGTTGTTGTACCTACTGGAAGCTGAACATAAAGGTACAAAACAACATTCAGCTGCTGTAGAGCTCTCTGTATGCTGAAGCCTAAACTTCTTTTTCGTGGACATTCTTGCCACTAAACAAAAATCACATCTGCAGTATGGAGAAAAAGAGTGGCTGAACGTGCTGGGATTTCACCAAAAGTTCGTCCGCACTACCCTGTTGAATGGTGAGTGTGGAGTGAACATTGCTTTATGTTGATTTTTATTTTTTAGGACTTTCTGATTTTATCATTTTATTTCCCTGTACGTTTTCAGGCTTTGATGCTTTATTAAGCATACATCTAATGCTTAGGTTGCATGGCTTTCTCTTTATTCCTTTTTAACCTCTTTATTATTAAATTTTTTCTCGAAAAAACGTGAAAAGTGTTGCATGTTTTGGCTTGAAAAGTTACATATTTATTACATCTGATCTTTCTACTGCAAAATGTGTAAAACGCTAAAAGTACAAAGTCAGAAGTGTAGAAAGTATAATAATGATATAAGTAATAATAATGACTAATAATAATAATAATAAAATTAATGCTAATATTTTTATAAATTGTCAAAATGTGTCGCTTGTGTGGTATATCTTGAAGCACGGTGGAATACACAATCCAACATCACAGTTGGGTCAATAGTAGTGTGATTTTTTGCGGATCAGCTTTTGAACATGTGATTGACATGAGCGTTACTTTCAGATTCATCAGCATCACTTTGGATTTCACTGTCCACTTCAGTTTCCCTGCCTGAAGACAAATTCACTTCGTCATTGCTGCTCATATCACTGTCAAGATTATGCAACACCTGAAAAAACGTTTCTTAGGAGATGCCATTTTGAGGCTAAGAGAAGCTGTGTCTGCACCGTTGCCCAGATGACACTCGGGCCTGTCGCTTATGAAAGACATACCTATATCGTTTCAGCACTAATGCTATTGGCACTTTTACAGTCTGAGTAATCCTTGGGTCTAAGGCTTATGTGAGGTGACTCTATACAGCTGTCTGAGTGGCGCTCAGAGCTAATGCTTTTAGCACTGTTTTTACAGCCCAAGTGACCCTTGGGTCTAACACTACAGACGTTAATACTTTGTAATCTTTCAGCCAACGATATGCTACTCAACATCACCACTAGGGGTGCATTGTTTTATAGCATGTTCCGTTGCTGTCTGAATTTCTGTGGTAGATTTTTGTTGCCTCGTATATACGCTTTTGTAACAAGCTAATAACATTTAGTGAGTTTGGAAAATGAGTGAGCTATCTTTCGCCTTATCGCAATGTGGGTTTAGCAGAATGTTTTATTCAGTGTTGTTAAATCATTTTTCCTTCCCCACTAGGGTTTGTGAACATTGTCCTTCAAGTGTATTTTTTACAAGGAAAGGCAAGAAGGAATTACAAGACGGATCATTTGTTTGGTGGAGCAGAAGCAGCTTTCTGGTGGTGAAGTCCAAATGTTTGATTTTCCAAGCAGTTTACAGTCTGTTCTCTCCAGTAGTCATAAAGTAATAATCTTTATTGTATAAAGCGTCATTAACATCATGTGCCACCATAGTAAGATAACAATGCTTCAGTTGTCTAAGCAGACCAGTGTGCTAAATACAAAAAAAATGTTGGACTGTTGGACAGTCAGTGAATTCCAAGTGGATCTGTGCAAGTCTAGTAGAGCTACAGTTACGGAAATTTGAAGCAGGATAAAAAGTGAAAGAGAGGGATAAATTGATAAATTCTGGATGGAGCCTTCAAGGCTACTAGCAGCCAAAGTTGTTCTTTTTGTACGCTAGAGACAAACAATCCAGTCTTGACAGTGGGAGCCATTGGAGCTCATAAGTAAAAATCTAAGTTTGTAGATGTGAAAGTCAGAGACTGCAGGATTTCCATGGACGGTGTCAGTTTTATCTAAAAGAGTAAGCAGTGGGTGTGATGGTTTTGTAAAAGCAGGTTGGCTGCACTGTATTCCTCCCAAGTAAACCGAGGGAAGTCAGTTTAAGTGCTTGGGTCAGCTTTTAGGGATGGGTGCCTTATGCTGAAGTAGTCCAAGTTTCAGTCCACTAGGTACTAGATACAGTGGCTGGCCCCTAAGGCTTTATGGTGTGGTAATGTAACAGTTAATATCCTGTATCAGGAGAAAGAAATACCTTGCCCTACCTGCTCAACCACCATAATTTTAATAGGACAAGCCCTATATAAAAAGTTGAATAGTGCCAGGAAGCCATAAACAGAGCATGTTCAGTGTAAGCTGGCCATGTCCACTAAATTGCTGCACCATTAAAAGTTTTGAGCTGGAACTGTATACATAACATTGTTCTGCAGTCTCACTTGAACTTATTGTGTCTTGTGTCTTTTCTTTCCAGATATAAGCCATTCTTCCCATTTCAAGTTCAACCAGCCACAGAGGACACAGTGGAGCTTGACTTGACTGTCCAAGACACAGGGCTCACGGAGGGGCGTCTGAAAGTCACTTTGGTGGAGTGCAGCAGGTGGGTGGTGTGTCCTATTCTTTGAGGTGGTGCTCAGATGCCCAAGTTCACTGTGTGATCGTAGTTAAAGCTTGTCAAATTGTTGCAGCGACCTTTGTTATGCTTAGGGGGCAGCGTTTCCACTACCACTCTGATGTGACATGATTCTGATTTTTTTTTTTTTTTCCATATCAGAATAATCTGAATGAGTACAGGCTGTTCAGCCCAATGAAGCTCACCAGTCCTATCCACTTAATTCTTCCAAAATATCATGAATATGAATTTTGAATGTCTGTAAAGTCCTACTGTCTACCACAGGACTTGGTCACATATTCCATGTGTCTGTGGTTCTCTTTATGAAGAAAAACGTCCTAATGTTTGTGTGAAATTTACCCTTAACAAGTTTCAAACTGTGTCCCGGTGTTCTTGATGAACTCATTTTAAAGTCACCATCTCGATCCACTAGACTAATTCCCTTCATAATTTTAAACACTTCAGTCAGGTCTCCTCTTAATCTTCTTTTGCTTAAACTGTAAAGGCTCAGCTCTTTTAATCCTTATTTATATTTAATCCCCTGTAGCCCTGGACTCAGCCTAGTCATTCTTCTCTGGACCTTTTCTAGTGCTGCTATGTCCTTTTTGTGGCCTGGAGACCAAAACTGCACCCAGTACTCCAGATGAGGCCTCACCAGTGTGTTATAAAGCTTGAGGAGATCCTCCTTGGACTTGTACTCTACACATCAAGACGCTATATAACCTCACATTCTGTTAGGCTTCTTAATGGCTTCTGAGCACTGTCAGGAAGTCGATAGCTTAGAGTCCACTATGACTCCTAAATCCTTCTGATAAGGTATACTCTCGATTTTCCGATGATCCATTGTGTATTCAAACCTAACATTTTTATTTCCTATGTGTAATACTTTACATTTACTGTTACATTAAATTTCATCTGCCCAAGCCTGGAGACCAAAACTGCACCCAGGACTCCAGATGAGGCCTCACCAGTGTGTTATAAAGCTTGAGTAGAACCTCCTTGGACTTGTACTCCACACATCAGGGTGCTATATAACCTGATATTCTGTTAGCCTTATTAATGGTTTCTGAACACTGTCTGGCAGTCGTTAGTGTCAAGTGCACTACGACTCCTAAGTCCTTCTCATAAAATCTACTTTCAATTTTCAGACCACGCATTGTGTGTTCAAAAACCTCCCAGTGGAGATCAGACATGGGCCACTTTTGTATGTTGCACTGAATTCTGATTCAGTTTCCATCACCTTCATCCAGACAGTCGTCTTGGATGTTTATTCAAGCATATGGCTTGGTTACCTACTTTAAATGTGTCATGTGACATTTCAAAACAAACATGGAGGATGAAGTGAACAATTACTGGTGCAGCTACTAAAAAACATTTTTGATAAATTTGTATGCCGACTGACTCAAAATACTATAAAAGAAGACCAGCAGCAAGAAAAACAATTTAGGGATCCATGGTTATGCCTCATTTATGAGAAAATACATGTGCAATACATATATTATATGGTCACAGGTTTGTGGACACTGGACAATCACGATTGTATGAGCTTTACAGACCTCCCATTCCAAAACCTTGAGCATTAATGCAGAGTTGGCCCCACTTTTCAACTATGACAGCCACCACTCTTTTGGGAAGGCTTTCCACAAGATGTTGGAGTCTGTCTGTAGTAATGTCTTAATGCCATCAGAACAGCATTTATGAGGTTAGGGTTAGGGTTCCAAGTCTGAGTTCATGGTTTTTAGCTGGAAAAGGGTGGGGTTTAAGTATCTTGGGGGTTTTCTTTATGAGTAAGGGAAAAAGGGAATGGGAGATCGACTGGTAAACTGGGGCAGCGTCCACAGTCATGCATACGTCATATTGATCAGTAGTAGTGTAGCGAGAGCCTGAGCCAAAAACGTAAAGTTCTCGATTCACTGGTTGATCTCCGTTCCTACCCTCATTTATTTTTTTTTTAATTTTATTGATTTTATTGTAATCATTCTATACAAATAGATCAATTTTTACAAAAAATAGGATTGAAAACAATTCAGCTCCCACCTCTGAGAAAGAGAGCATGGCCAACGGAGTAAAACTTGAAGCTAGTAAAAATAAATACGTTTATGAGTTTAATAGGCAGATAAAGATAAATGGAGAAGAAAAAGAAATGGGAAGAGAATCTGCTTCCTCAGTGCTTTAAGAGCTTATTCTAAAATGTTATTGATCAGATCCTACCAGGTTTTGAAAAAGTTCTGCACAGATCCTCTAAGTGAGAATTTTATTTTTTCCAATTTCAAATAATATAAAACATCAGTTACCCACTGACTTAAAAGAGGAGAGTTAGGATTCTTCCAGTTTAGCAAAATAAGTCTGCGTGCCAATAGTGTAGTGAAGGCAATCACAGTTTGTTTGTCCTTCTCCACTTTAAGCCCCTCTGTGAGCCCACCGAACACAGCTGTTAATGGGTTAGGAGGGATTGTGACACCAAGGCTGTCTGAAAGGCACTTAAAATTTTTTTGTCCAGAATGATGTTAATTTGGTGCAAGCACAAAACATGTGACCCAGTGAGGCTGGGACTTGATTGCAGCGTTCACAGGTTGGATCTTGCCCTGGAAACATTTTGGACAGTTTTAAGCGAGACAGATGTGCTCGATATATAATTTGGAGTTGAATAATTGTATGCTTTGTGCATATGGAGCTCGAGTGAATTCTATGCATTGCTACCTTCCACTCCTTTTCTGATGTGTTAAGTGAGAGATCCTTTTCCCATTGTCCTCTTGGATCTTTGAAAGGGGGGGACTGTAAAATAATTTTATAAATTGCAGAAATGCTGTCAGAGTCCTTGAAACTGAGCAATATTTTATCCAGCATAGAGGAAGGTGGGAGATGAGGAAAATCTGGCAGGTTCTGTTTAACAAAGTTTCTAATTTGAAGGTAGTGAAAGAAATGTGTCCCTGGAAAGTTAAATTTAGAATGTAATTGCTCATAGGATGTAAAGATGTTGTCTATATAAAGATCTCTAAGTAATTTAATCCCAAATGTTTTCCAGATATTAAAAACTGCATATGTTTGCGAGGGTTGAAAAAGGTGGTTCTCATGCAGAGGTGCCACAGATAAAAGATTCTCCATCTTAAAATACTTTCTACATTGGTTCCATATTCTGAGTGAGTGAAGTACAATTGGGTTATTAGTATATCATTGATAACTTGCATTTGTTGGAGCACAAAGCAGGGAACATAAAGAAGTATTACTGGATTTTATTTCTATTGCGCACCAAGCCTGTGTATGTTCATCTATTTGTGTCCAGGTTTTCATAGCTTGTATGTTTGCTGCCCAGTAATAAAACTGAAAGTTGGGTAGAGCCATGTCATCTTCTGTCTTAGGTCTTTGTAGGGTCGCTCTTTGGATACGTGGATGTTTTAGGTTCCAAATAAATGATGTTATGGTTGAATCTAATTGCTTAAAAAATTATTTATTGATGTATATTGGAATGTTTTGAAATAAAAAGAGAAGCTTAGGAAGGATATTCATCTTAACAATGTTAATTCTTCCAGCTATAGTGAGATGAAGGGTTGACCATCTATGCAAGTCTTGCTTAATTTTTTCCATACGGACAGCAAAATTTTGTTGATAAAGAGCTTTATGTTTACTTGTGATATTTACCCCATGGTATTTAAACTGATCTGCAATGACAAAAGGCAATGTGTCCAATCTAATATAGTATGCTTGAGAATTCACTGGGAAGAGCACACTTATGGTCATAAACTGTGGGTAGTGACCAAAAGAGCTAGATCTTGGATACAAGCGGCAGGGTTTCTGGGCTCAACCTTAGAGATAGGGTAAGGAGGAGCTCAAAGTAAAGCTGCTACTCATCTGACTTAAACAAAGCAGGGCAGTTGAGGTGGTTTGGGCATCTGACTAGGGAGCCTCCTGGATATGCCTCACTGGAGAGGTGTTTTGGGCATGAGGTGGAGACCTCTGGACAGATCCAGGACATGCTGGAGAGATTATATCTTTTAGCTGTCATGGGAGTGCCACAGTATCTCCTCAGGAGTAGTTGAATGAGGTGGCAGAGAAAAGAGATGCCTCAGCATCATTGCTGCTACCGTGACCTGGACAAGCATCAGAAAATGGATAAATGGATGGAAATAAAATATGAAATATCTTTGTACTATCTCCAATTAACTATGGGTAAAGCCTTACAGATCACTGCTTTCTGTTTTGTCTGCCTTTTACATACTTTTTTTTTTTTTTAAATTGATAAGAGTTGTAGTGTATATCTGTCCGGACACTATATTAAATGACTGCTAACTTGGTCCCCAGTGTTCACTTGATATGTAACACATCATACACTTTGCAGAAGCATGATAAAAACTGCATACCTAATGTAAACCACTTGATATACTAGTGCCCCATCCAGGCCTTGTATCCCATGTCTGCTGGGATAGGCTTTTACTTCCCCAAGACCCTGCCCAGCTTGGAAGATGAATAATATAGCCCCTATATAATTGTATGCAACTATCAGCTTAGTCCACAAGACTCACTTGCTGTGTAGCCCTGCTCTCACATTCCAGAAATAAAGCTTCTTTTAAAGCTCTCCCTACAGAGTGGCATCATATAAAATCCCTGCCATTGCCTAACTTTGTGCCTTTTCACCCTCCAGTGCTAATATTGCAGAGACGGATCCTACAGTACTGTGCACTAGTGATCAGTAAAGTTTCTTTGCATAAAAAGTCAGCTAAATAGTTAAATGTTATTTAATAGAACTAGGGTGTCATGGTGGTGCAGTAGGATCTGGTGTTCTGGGTTTGCACTCCATACCCAAAGGTAGTCTGTATGGGTTTGACATGTTCCTCTTGTGTCTGCATGGATTTTCTCTCACATCCCCAAAGATTTCTCCATTAGGTTGATAGATAATTCCAAGCAGGCCCTTGTATGAGTGTCTGTTTCTTGCTTTATCCCCGGCCTTGCCAGGCACCCTGAATTGGATTAAGAATGATAGGTTGTGTTAAAAATAAATCCAGTGGAAGTGACCTAGCCTAGCTGTCCAGATGAATGGCAGGGTTCTTTGCTCTGCTGTTAAAGCAGAAAAGCCTCTCTCAAGTGTGTTCATGAGAAAAGTGATTACCGGTATTAAAAATGTCTAGTGAGAGGTTGAGCAGAGTCTGAATAAACCTTCATATCTCCTAGCAGTCCAAATTTAAGCCATGTTTATCACAGGGCTTTTTAACCTTCTTCTTTCTGCTGTGTTTGCAGTTTCCATGTTTTGGTCCCTTTTTGCTTCTGCATTTACAATGTCATAAACATCTCTGACAAAGTTCTGTCACAGACCACAAGCAGAGGCAGAAGATTGCAGACATTTTTACATTTTATTCAGGGAGCAGAGGCCGGGGCTTAGAAAAATTATGAGAGTGGGTGAATGCTGCTTATCAAATTACAATCTGCCAGTTTTCTGCTTCATTTCTATAAGAACCAGAAGCAGCAAATTATGCCCCGTCACAAAAGGCCCATGTAACCAAATCTGATTTGTGACAATGGCTGCCACGGTTGGTAAAAGAGCCTGAAAGGCACCGTTGTGCCTGCTGTCTTAGAGGCCATATCCTATTCCTCACAGATCATTTTGGTTTCGGCTGTGGAGCATTAAAGTTTAAAACCAGTCATCTCGTGCCCTTAATGGCCAAATGATTTTCAATGAAAGGCTGGGTTAAACTGGCATGAACAGCTCAGATCCTGAAAACGGCCTGCCTGAAAAATGTATTCTGGAACATCCATTTATTAATAATGTAAATCGTGCGGTATCCCACTGCTTGTAAAGTCTGTCATCAGATCTTTGAGACTGAAGGACTGAGTGCTGCCTCAGATGTGCCCGTGTTTAAAAGCCTGTTGGTCTTTTAGTAGTGAGGTGTTGCTTTGTATTACACTCTTCTGTGTCTCATAAAGTCTTTTGTGAAAGGACATTCAAAAAAATAAAGAATGAAATGTGAAGAACTGCCTAGAAAAGCTTGTGATGGATGGAAGTTAGGAACGAGAAATTATGGGCAGGAAAAAGGTGGTGTAGCATAGGGCATCACTGTAAGAGAGGGAGAGAGGAAAACATACAAGCATGGCAGTACAGGAAGAAGGGCATCACCGGTATAGGAGATATGAAGGGTCAGAGCATAACAACTACAGAGGAGTGTGGCATTGGGCAAAATCAGAGTAAAGCCTTAAGAACCTCAAGAGTAGGCAAACCAACAGCTGGCTAACCGTTAACATTCAGATCACAAGGTAGGCACCCCCTGGTGGCCTCACCAACACCCCTTCCAGAAGTAAGTAACCCAAGCATTTTTGGTTTTTTTGGCCCATCAAAGTATTGGCCAGGCTTGAACATGCTTAGCTTTGGGTGGATTACTGGTTCTGAATTGCATGTGGTGTGGCTGCTGGCATATACTCTTTATTATTATAGTGTGTGTGTGCATATACTGTGTGTGTGTGTGTGTGTATATATATATATATATATATATATATATATATATATATATACACTGTGGAACCTCGGTTCACGACCATAATTCGTTCCAAAACTCTGGTCGTGAACCGAAGCAATTTCCCCCATAGGACTGTATGTAAATTCAATTAATCCATTCCAGACCATACGAACTGTATGTAAATATATATATATATTTTTAAATTTTTAAGCACAAATATAGTTAATTAAACCATAGAATGCACAGCATAATAGTAAACTAAATGTAAAAACATTGAATAACACTGAGAAAACCTTGAACAACAGAGAAGACTAACACTGCAATAGTTCGCTATATTTCTACCAACCGCTCGCTAAAAACACTTTTTTTTAATGAGTTTTAAGCACAGGGAAAAAAATGAACATTTGAAAAAATCTGTAATTTAATAAACCACCAAGAAAAGTAACATTGCAACAATGCACGCTACAAACTGATCGCTGTAAACAGAAGTGAAAACCAAATCAAGCCCAGTGCATTCTTTAACTGCGCTGCCTGTGTGTGTGCGTCTGTCTGTCTCTCGTGCTGCCTGTGTGTGTGCGTGGCTCTCTTTCTCGAGCTGCCTGTGTGTGCGTCTGTCTCTCTCGCGCTGCCTCTGTGTGTGTGTGTGTCGCACTCTCACGCTCTCTTTCTTGCTCACTGCACAGGAAATGCACAGGGAGAGACTGAACATGTACAACCCGAAAGGGAAACTGGCTTGTTCGTATACCGAGTGTGTGGTTGTGAACCGAGGCAAAAGTTTGGCGAACTTTTTGGTCGTGAACCGATTTGTACGTGTACCGAGACGTTCGTGAACCAAGGTTCCACTGTGTATATAATATATATATATATATATATATATATAATATTTATTTATTTATTTAATTTGTACAAATCAAGGTTTAATTTTCATGTTAAAAGTATATTTAGATAAAGGTAATGCAAGTGAAAAAATACAATAAAAATTTGACTTGGAGATATTTTACTCAATTAAAAATTACCAGATATGACATTTCCATCTATGATAAAAGTATGCCCCCACCCTCGCTCTAATAGATGGTGTTGCTCCTTCAAGTCTGTGTTTTCTGTAAATGTCTGGCAGTCTCATACATCAGCTGGGAGAAAATTTCCCCGACTCCTCCATGCAGAATTCTTCTAGTCATGTGATGTTTAATGGATGTCTTGCATACACAGCCCATTTAACAAATCCCCACCACACACACACACACACACACATCTTGATGGTATTAAGATCCAGACTTTGACTTGACCATTCTAGAACCCTTAGTTTCTTTCTTTTCATCCATTCCTTTGTAGATTTACAGGTATGTTTTTGGTTATTGTCATCTTGCAAGGTCCAGTTTTCATTGAGGGACAGATCGTCTCACAGATGTCCTCACATTATCCTCAAGCACCCTCAGGTACAATGAAGAGTTCCTAGTGGATTCTATGATAATGAGCTGTCCAGGCCCTGATGCAGGAGAGTAGCTCTAAACCAGAACATTTTCACCGCCATGCTGAACAGTTGGTATCAAGTTCTTCTGGTCAGATGCTGTCTTTGTTTTTTGCTCAATACGTCTTCTGGTTTTGAGGTCAAATAACTCTATTTTTACCTCATCTGTGAAGAGCACATTGTTTCAGAAGTCCTTGTCTTTACTCAGATGTTCATGAATATGTACTATTTATTTATTTACAGTATAGTCATGTATATATTTCATATACATATAGATTGATAAAGTGCATTCGACCCCATCACATTTTCTTATGTTGCAGCCTTTTTTCCCCTCATCAAGAAACACTCAAAAGCCAATGAAAACATGATTTAAATTTTTTTTTTTTTTTGCAAAGCTCCATGACTTTACTGTGACGCTTTGGCTTAGGTGCGTCCCATTCTGTTGCTCATTGTTGAGATGTTTCCACACCTTGTTTCAGATTCACCTGTAGTCAATTCAGTTGATTGGATGCGTCTGAAAAGAGGCACCTGTGTCTATTTAGGGTCCCGCAGTTTAGCAAAAACCAAGCCACAAGGCTAAAGAAATTATCTGCAGAAATTATCTTTAGATACTGGATTTTGTCAAACATCCTTGAAAAGACCTGAAAATAACTGTCCACTGATGGTCTCCATCCAACCTGGCTGAGCCTGAGAGGATCTGCAAAGTAAAGTGGAAGACAATCCCCAAATCCAGGTATGCAAAGCTTGTTAAATCAGACCCGACAAGACTCCAGTTTGGAATCGTCACCAAAGGGGCTTTAACTATTAAGGAGCAAAGGTTCTGAATACTTGTGCCCATTTGAGATTTAAATTTTTTATTTTTAATAAGTTTGCAGTAGAAGGTTGACACACTGCATTTGCCATTATGGATGTAAATAATTTCTAAAATCCTATTTTCATGTTGTCATCCTGGGGTATTGGTTGTTGCTTGTGTGGACGCTAGGTGGCACTGTTGCCCCTTTAAAGCCAACAGACAGACACTCGGGACACCAGGTAAAAGCACCAAAAGGTTATTTTAATAATTCTCTTCTTTAAACAGTGCTCCCCAAGCACCACAGCGGCAATAATACAAGCAAATACCCCAACACTAACACAGATCTTCTCATTCTTGCACCTCCACCCAACTCGGGCTCGCCTGCTGAGTTTTCAGCAGTCCTTTATATAGTCCTTGACCTGGAAGTGCTTCTGTTCTTACTCCAACGTGACTTGCCACACTTCCAGGTCAAGATGGAGAATTCAAGTTCTTTAATCAGCCTGGAAGTATTTTGGGGCTTCTGTCTTCGTGACTTCCTAGTACTTCCGGGAAGCATGACTTCCCAGGTCCTTCCACAGCACCCCCTGGCGGCACCCAACAGCGCTGAGATACCGAACTCCAAGTCCCAGGATGACCCTTGGGAATCCAGGGCACTGTTACACTCCAGGGGGAGTTGCCATTTTAGCGTCTTGGGGGAGGCAGTGTCCAAAAGTTGCTGCCTTCCCCCATCCTTCCATTCTCGGGTCGTCCCGGCCAGGCTGAGCTGCTGGCTGTCTCTTACATTTGATAAGAGTTAAAAGCAAATTTAAACAATTTTAGCACAGGGTTGCAACATAACAAAATGTGAAAAAAGTGAAGTACAATACCATACAACTTATTTTTGTATAGCCCAAAATCACACAACGAGTACCGCAATGGGCTTTAACTGGCCCTGCGTTTTGACATTCCCCCTTAGCCTTGAATCTCTAAGAAGACCAGGAAGAACTCCCAAAAAAATCCTTGCAGGGAAAAAATGGAAGAAACCTTGGGAAAGGCATTTCAAAGAGAGACCCCTTTCCATGTAGGTTGGGCATACAGTGGGTGTGAAAAAAAATAGGTGAGGGGGTAAGTACAATACAATACACAGAACAGAACACAAGCAATCCTCAATACAAAATGATAGTGCAATAGAAATACTGTATTACAAGTACAGAGCATAATTCAATAGTAGATGATATCCCATAATAGGATTTGGATTTGTTCAGAGTCCTGGAGACCTTGGCCATCAAGCTGCCTCCCCCTATTGGCCATTCCAAGCTGAATAAGCTCTGGGCCAGCCAATGTGATAAAAGGACCCCTCTACGCGATAATTACTCCAATCCTCCATCATAGAAGACCTTGTGAATTCACCATAGAATGTCACTCAAAACCATTCTGGGGGGCCCATTTTAGCACATTTATGCTCGAAAGTAGCCCTGACTGACATGAACCTGTAAGTGACCCCAGGATGGGACTTATAGCTGCCCTCAGCTCTGAAGTTAGCTGAGTGGGAGTCGGAAGGAAGTTCTGTGACAAACGCTTGACTGGCGGTAGATAGAGGTGTCAGAGAGACAGATGGGAGGCTTGGCTAGGGAGTGCATTGTTGTACTTAGGCTTGCAAATCAATGAAAAAGCTCACCCTGTAGACCTGTTACAATGACTGACAAAGAAAGACTGCAGGGTTTATCTTTAATTTGCTTGTTGAGTTCCTCCCCATGCTTATCCATCCATGCAAATATCTTCCAAAATAAGATAACCTTTGCATATTTTGGTGTACTTTCAAGGATATTCTAGATTTTTTGTATACTATGGGAGTAGCCCAATTAATTGTGAGTCACTATATAAAATGTTGATTTGGTATGTGGTGTGTTAAATGCTCTTTTTCCTCCTAAACCTTCTGGTGAAAAGGTTCTGAATAAAATTGAAACTTAATCAGTTTATTCTTGTATAGTACTGTATTCTTTTCAGTGGCCAGGATCAGGGCACGGCATGCCTTTAAAAATACAATGAAGCAACACTAAAGCATAAAACACTGTGTAATGTGACCTTCAGACTCCTCAGGATCTGGCCCATGCAGAATGTTAAAACTTTGTACTTGTCTTTTTATATGCACTGAACTGCTCAGTAAAAATACACATGCAGTTCGAGGCAGGAATATACATTAGCAGTAATGGCCAAGTGGACAGAGGTAACAGCTAGCACACACTTTTAGAGCCATGGTGGCATGAGACAAGATAAGGCTGTTGGAATCCAATTGAATGTCTTCATGGAAGTGTGGTTTGTGGTCATAAAGTTGAGTTTTATCAGGCTAATAGGGATCCATAGGCAGGCAGGATGTAGTGAAGGGTAAAAGTGCGAAGGACTGTGTTGAAGATATCCAGTCAGGGGTTTTAAAGACACCAAATCATGAATAAGTAATAACTGTACAAACACACTATGTGAATAATGAGAAAAAAAAAAAACAAATGAGACAAGAGTCACAGCTGTAGTCATGACCAAGTGGCTGAGTTGTCCAATAATGTCAGAACTGTAATGTCCTTATGTAAAGAGCCACATGTATTATTGACCATACATTCAGTATGATCATTGCACCAAGTTGCAGAGGTCCATTTTGTAAGAAGACTACATGCATAAGGATTAACACATGAGCAATAGATCATTCTGGCCCCTGAGCCAAGGAAGGATTTACTGGTCCAGAATAGGGTTGCATATGGGCATCCTCAGTATTAGCTACAGTTCCCATGGCTGGTAATTTAGGCTGCTTTACATTATGTCATGAAGTCATATAAGTACCAGATGGTGTCCCGTGTTGCATCCAACCAAGAATTATGCGACTGCTTTTCCACAGAAGCAGTGGAGTGGACTTCAATTGTTGCCCCAGAATGTTTTGGATGTATGCTGTCAGATACAAGCAAAGTTGAGATACCTGGGAGATGGCAGTTGTGTGGTTGGTGGTGCATTACAACATCAGGAATCTGGCAAAAGAGAGGAGATAACCGAGTCCATAAAGATGTTTATTCATTTGGAAGAGCTCAGAAGTGTGCAGGCTAGGTTAATTACGCTGCCCGACTACTGTATGAAGCATTCTGTGAAAGTGCTGTATCCAATAAAGATCAATGTGGAGAAAAGCCCATGTGCAAAACCTCAGGAAATGGTCTTTTCTATTTGCAATGGTCAATTGTTTTTAATCTTCTCGACTCTCTAGTTCTTGTTGGAGATGCAAGCTCCAAGGATTCACCTCTGAAATGCTGCAGAGCACTTGTCTCCTGAAAACAGAATACGCTCTTTAAAAATTTCATGAGATCATTTAAAGATCTCCACTGCACTCACGTCACCATGCCTATCTCGTGTTACAATTCTGACTGTATGGAAAGTTTTTGACGTGAAACAATGGAGTGTAAATGCAAATGAGTTTGTGTAAGTTGTCCTCCATGCATACAGGAAGCAATGGAGCGAAGTTTCGTCTGTTTTTTTTTTTTTGGGTGATTTAAGGGGGAAGATTAACTTGAGAGAATTAGTAAACGTGTGTTTATAAGAGGCAGTTGTGGTCCCCAATAAGGATGTATGTGTTTATAAGAGGCGGGTGTGGTCCCCAATGCCTAAGCAGTTGGCCTAAATGATCTGAAGTTCTCATATATTTGGCTTTTCGCTTGACTCTTATTTAGCAACCAGCCTGTTGGGGCTCACAATGTTGACCACTCTCTTTGAAAGGTGCTATATAAATTAACATAACATTCTCAAAGCAATTCAGAACAAAATTGTGTTATGACTGCCTCTGTCTTTTCTATATAGATGTCCTTTTGAGATGTTCTTTGGAGTTGGCTCACTTATTCTTGTTTTGTCCTTCTTGTGAATAGATGCCCATCTTCTGGGTCCTGATCATATATTCAGAGTGTGCCTCGTGTGCCAGGTCATGTTATGTGTAATGTCTCACCAATGACACTAATTTTACCAAACATTATGGTGCCTTGGGGTGGGGCATGTGAAAAACGTGTTGTCATTTCTACATACTGTATGCAAATCCCCTTAAATTAAAGCCTCTTTCATGTTTTTTAATCACATTTTTGATGTGCCATGTGTTGGAATGAAAAATGCACCGTATTTTATTACTGCATACATTCCAAAAGATGGCGCACTACAGACATTAATGCTGAATAGGCTGAGGTCAACGTTGATTACTTCAAATTTCAACCCGTCTTAAAAGGGTAGCACAGCCATTGTTTAAAAAAGAAAAAAAAATTCTGGAAAACACTTTCATAAATAAAATGAGAAGAAGTTCAAATGTGTTCAAATCGAAGAACAACCTCCAACCTTGTTCATTGGTCACAAGTCCGGCCCAGTAACAGCTTATTCTCTTTCTATATTACGCTTCATGTATTATCAACAGTGCAAAGTTCACTGAAAGACAAGTACAACTACAAATTTCTATGTAAAGAAAAGCAAGTGAAAACGTTATCTGAAAGACAATACACCTAGGATTTGTGCATATCTGAAATGCAGAAGTTCAAGTCACCCATGTGGTTTCACAGACCGCAACTAAACAATCCTAAGGTACTCCAGAAATGTAACAATAGGAGGCGGGTCTGCAATTCAAATGCTCATTCACCTCTGAGCATATTCCATTTTCATTCACATCTTTTTCCCAGGAGTTGTTTGTTTAACCAAATTTTACAAAAAAAATGTAATGTTTTGGATGACTGGATAATGTGGATTATGCAAAACAAACAACTTGACATTATTTTTTCATTGATGTTTTTCTATTGTTTGCTGTTTGCCAGCATTTTTTTTCCACTCCTATATGAAGACAATTATAGGTAGTCGTCGGCTTACAACCTATGTGCCTTACAACTGTTGGACTTACAACTGCTACCGCGTCTCATGGGCAAATGACAGTTTTCGCTACCCCAGCTTAATATGCCATGACTCATTCATCTCAATCTCAGTTTATTACCTGCAGTGGTTTTGATTACATTCAGTTACATTTGTCTTACAATTACAGAAAAAGACAATTTATCTCGACACAAACATGAAAGTTATCAAGCAGAATGAGGGAAGAAAGAAAGAAAGCGAATGCGATCTCATGTGACTTTAAGTTGCTAATGTTCGCCTCACGCATTGTACTGCTACGCTTTGGCTTTGAATCCGGTTAACCTCCAAAGCTTCTGCGTTGTGACTCACGATGTGCCGCTTCATGCAAACCACCATGAAGGGGTTATGCAACTCCTTTATCTGTTAATGTTTATTATTAACAGGCTGAAATGTTAAAACAGAAAACATATGAGTGCTCAGACTTTGCCGGTACCACTCCTCCTCTGACAGTTAACACAATGAACACTGGGAGAGGCTCACACTGATAACATAACACCACGTAGACAAACAAAGCGTTGGTGAAGCTGTTAAAGTTTAGCATCCATGTGAGCAACAGTAATAATGGCAAAAAAATAATAAAAAATACATAAAAATGATAGAAAATCTATACAATGTGCTAAGAATGATGATAAAAAACCGCAACAACAACTTGACTCATGGGACTTATTATACAGTACTATACATATTGTCAGGTTTAAATGTGTATACTGGTCCAGATTGGCTTGTGACTGGTCCTTCAGAACTGAAAGTAGTCGTAAGTCAATGGCTGTCTGTATTATAGCAGAAACTTTGTTATCTTGGTTCTGCATTAAAACATGCCATGAAATTTTTTTTCTTGGCCATCACTGCCAACTACATGGGATAAGTCACATATAAAAGTAATGTTTTAGGGTGGAGCATTTCATTTAAGATCTTGTGGAATGTCCCGGGTTGTCAAGTGGTCGGCCTTATCTGTTGTAGCTGGCCGTGGGCTCCTAGTGTTTATTTATTTTCATAAATATTCTTCAGTTTTCTTTCCACTGTATTTAACTGGCTATTTTTCAATTATAATGTCAATGAACTTTATAACATTATATTTGTTTACCAGTATGTTAATCATTCACAATACTTCTGTTTTACTGTGTACTTAACATAATTTATATGTTTATGTTCATAAATGTTTTATGGTTTAATTATTTATTGTCAGAGCATTATTGTTCATTGATGCAGAAGTGTTTTTAAAACACGGACATAACCCTGATCTTCCAGAATTCCTGTATGCCTCTTTCTTTTTCTTTGGCACCCTCATGTGTAAGCTCATCAGACACAAGGCCACTCTATTATAGACACTTAACCTCAAAATCTTCTGTTACGGAAGGCAATTGCTAGGGACATGTTACTATGACAGTATCAAAATACTCATGTGACAATGAGGTAATAATTGCATTTTTATGTCCTGGAATACACAGTGACAAGACAAAACATTATAACCACCTGCCTAATATGCTGTTGGTCCTCCATATGCTGAGACCCTGTGGCACTGACTCTCTAAGACTTGTGAAGGTGTCTAGTTGTATCTGGTACAATACAGTTTTATTTTTGTATAGCCCAAAATCACACAGGAAGTGCCGCAATGGGCTTTAACAGGCCCTGCCTCTTGACAGCCCCCCAGCCTTGACTCTCTAAGAAGACAAGGAAAAAACTCCCAAAAAAAACCTAGTAGGGAAAAAAAATGGAAGAAACCTTGGGAAAGGTAGTTCAAAGAGAGACCCCTTTCCAGGTAGGTTGGGCGTGCAGTGGGTGTCAAAAGAAGGAGGTCAATGCAATACAATACAATACACAGAACAGAACAAATCCTCAATAAAAAATTAAAAATTTTTTAGAAGTACAGAGCAGAATTTAACAGTAGATGATATCACATAATAAGATTTAGATAATTTTAGACTCCTGGAGACCTCATCCATCAAGCTGCCTCCCCCATTTAGCCATTCCACGGCTGAAACAGTGTTGGGCCAGCCAATCCGATGAAAGGACCCCTCTTTCTCACGATTCCTGTGATCCTCCATCAGGGATGACTTTACCTTAGGCAGGCAAAACAACTTGGCAGGTGGGCCGTGGCACCAAGTGCCACATTTGAGTACCGAGAAGAGAAACAGAATAGGTGAGGGTTAGTAACAAATAAGAACTGTCATGTTACTTATGTTTTAGTGCTAATGACTAACAACAGAGATGCAGTATGTACAGTTAATCAGCAGCTCTAGTCAGGATATGCTAAACTAAAGTAGTGAGTCTTCAGCCAGGATTTAAAAACTGAGACCGAAGGGGCATCTCTTATAGTAGCAGGCAGACCATTCCACAGTTTAGGGTCCCTGTAACTAAAAGCTCGACCTCCCATTGTTATTTTATTAATCCTTGGAACCATAAGCAGACCAGCATCTTGAGATCTTAATGTGCGCTCTGGTTTGTAAGTCATGATAAGTTCAGACAAGTAAGCTGGACCTCGGCCATTTAATGCTTTATATGTTAAAAGAAGGATTTTGAAATCTGCCCTAAACTTAACCGGGAGCCAGTGTAAGGATTTAAGAACTGGAGTTATGTGTTCATATTTTCTTGTTCTTGTAATAATTCTTGCAGCCGCATTTTGTATTAACTGGAGGCTGTATAAAGAACAGTTTGAACATCCAGTGAACACCGCATTGCAGTAGTCAATCCTACTAGAGATAAATGCATGAATTAATTTCTCAGAATCCTGTTTATTTAGAAAGCGCCTTAATTTCCTAACATTTTTAAGATAGAAGATACATGTTTTGGACAACTTTATAATATGCCCTTTAAATGACATGCTATAGTCAAAGATAACTCCTAGATTGCAGGCTTATTCAGTAAAATTAATTGGGATTCCAACTGAGTTAAAAGATGACAAAATATTGTTATGATCAGCGTCATTCCCTTCAACAATTAACATCTCTGTTTTATCTGCATTTAAAGACAAGTAGTTCTCATTCATCCACTCCTTTAATTCGCTAACACAACTAATTAAAGACAACATCGGAGAAACTTCATCTGATTTAAATGAAGGGTATAACTGGGTGTCATCTGTATACGAGTGAAAATTAACATTATGGTTCCTAATGATAGATCCCAGTGGAAGCATGTACAGTGAAAACAGTAAAGGTCCCAGTACTGAGCCCTGCGGGACATCATATTGAACTTCTGTGTATAATGATGGAGTACTGTCAGCACATTTCTGTACATATTGGAATCGATTTGATAAATAAGAACTAAACCAAGCGAGTATGGTGCCTGTAAGCCCAACATCATTTTCTAGCCTGTGTAGTAAAATAGAATGGTCGATGGTGTCAAATGCTGCACTTAAGTCCAACAACATAATTACACTGGTACCAGGACATTAGCAGCATATTTTCAAATTCCTGTAAGTTATGAGGTGGAGCTGCTGCAGATCAAACTTGTTATTCCAGCACATCCCATTGATTCCCACAGATACTCTATTGGTTCTGAATTCTAGGGAATTTGTAGGCCAGGGCAACACCTTGATCTCTTCTTCACTTTCCTCAACCCATTTCTAAGCAATACAATATTGTTGCTATGAAGGGGTGTCCCTGGTCTGCAGTGATTTTTAGGTAGGTGGCACCCATCAAATTAATGCACACCTGAATTCTAGGACCCAAAGTTTCCCAGCAGAACAGTAACAATAACATCATACTCCCTCCACCGGCTTCTCTTCTTTTCATAGCGCATCCTGCTGCCTTCTGTCCCCCAGGTAAATGATATACACACACCTATCAATCTACATGATGCAACACAAAATGGGATTCATCATACTGGTGACCTCCTTACATTCATCTCAGGTCCAGTTTCCGACACTTCTATGCTTATTGTAGGAGCTTTCAGTGGTGGACAGGTGTTAGCATGGGCACTCTCATTGGCCTGCAGTTACACAGCAGGGTTTGATGCACTTTGTATCCCAATGCCCTGTTGGCTCTTTATGGTTTATCCCTCCTCAGACCACAGTCAGTAGGTACTCCCCATGGCTGACCACGAGCACCCCATAAGCCTTGCTGTTTCAGAAATGCTCTGACCCAGTAAGTCACTCAGATCTTTACATCTGCCCAGAACCTTGAGTATGAGTACATAATTCCAGTTTGCCATGTAATAAATCTCTGACCTTGACATGCACCATTAACACAAGATAGTCAAAGTCATTCACTTCTTATAGGAGTGCAAATAATATGTCTTGGTTCCAGGCTCATTAGTGTATGTTAAGCATTGTGATTTCAATCTCCAATATATTATAATTTTCAGTCAAATAAGAAATAATAAAGTTAAAATTATTGCTCTGTGGGCAAAAATATGTCTGTCTATTACACCTAATTAGAAAAATTCTTGAGTAATGTTATTTTTCTTTTCAGTCTAACATACAGTGCTATCACATTTATTTTTGGCTGACTTCACTGGACTGACCACATATACTCTCTTCCAATTTGCTGTTAGCTTTTCCTTGTTGCCTTGTTTGTGGACATTCTAACAATATATTCATAGCTCATTAGTAGGCCTTCTGTTTTTTTTTAAAGGATCTGCACTGTTATCTGTAAGGTTGCCAGTTCAAATCCTATTACTTGTAGAAGGGGGTCTACTCCATTGTGCCCTTGAGCAAGGCCCTTAACCTGAAAATCGGTCCAGGGGTGCTGTACAATATTGGGCTGATTCAACACTTTATTCTTAAAGTTCATGCAAAAAGATCATTTCCCCTCAATGACCAATAAAGTATAGCAAATTAAAAAACATAAATAAATAAAATAAGTATTATAGAAACTGCTCAAAAAATTAAGGAGCACTTTGAAAACACATCAGATCTCAATGGAGAAAAAAATTCCTGCTGGATATTTATACTGATATGGATTATACATATCAGTCATATGAAAAAGTTTGGGAACCCCTCTCAGCCTGCATAATAATTGACTCTACTTTCAGCAAAAAAGATAACAGTGGTATGTCTTTCATTTCCTAGGAACATCTGAGTACTGGGGTGTTTCCCGAACAAAGATTTTTAGTGAAGCAGTATTTAGTTGTATGAAATTAAATCAAATGTGAAAAACTGGCTGTGCACAAATGTGGGTCCCCTTGTCATTGTGCTGATTTGAATGCCTGTCACTGCTCAATGCTGATTATTTGCAACACCAAATTGGTTGGATGAGCTTGTTAATCCTTGAACTTCATAGACAGGTGTGTCCAATCATGAGATATAAAGGTATTTAAAGTGGTCAATTGCAAGTTGTGCTTCCTTCCCTTTGACTCTCCTCTGAAGAGTCGCAGCATTGGATCCTCAAAGCAACTCTCAAAAGATCTGAAAACAAAGCTTGTTCAGTCTCATGGTTTAGGGAAGGCTACAAAAAGCCATCTCGGAGATTTATACTGTCAGTTTCAACTGTAAGGAATGGAATCAGGAAATGGAAGGCCACAGACACAGTTGCTGTTAAACCCAGCAGGTTTGGTAGGCAAAGAAAAGTACAGGAGCGGCATATGCGCAGGATTGTGAGAATGGTTACAGACAACCCACAGATCACCTCCAAAGACCTGCAAGAACATCTTGCTGCAGATGGTGTATCTGTACATCGTTCTACAATTCAGCGCAATTTGCACAAAGAACATCTGTGTGGCAGGGTGATGAGAAAGAAGCCCTTTCTGCACTCACGCCACAAACAGAGTCACTTGTTGTATACAAATGCTCATTTAGACAAGCCAGATTCATTTTGGAACAAAGTGCTTTGGACTGATAAGACAAAAATTAAATTATTTGGTTGTAACAATAAGTGCTTTTCATGGTGGAAGAAGAACACCGCATTCCAAGAAAAACACCTGCTACCTGCTGTCAAATTTGGTGGAGGTTCCATCATGCTGTGGGGCTGTGTGGCTAGTTCAGGGACTGGGGCCCTTGTTAAAGTCGAGGTTCGGATTAATTCAACCCAGTATCAACAAATTCTTCAGGATAATGGCAGCCATTACATTTTACTGAACTGGAGAGATTTTATATGAAAGAATGGTCAAAAATACCTCCATCCAGAATCCGGACACTCATCAAAGGCTATAGGAGGCATCTAGAGGCTGTTATATTTACAAAAGGAGGCTCAACTAAGTATTGATGTCATATCTCCATTGGGGTGCCCAAATTTATGCACCAGTCTAATTTTGTTGTGATGCATATTGCATATTTTCTGTTAATCCAATCAAGTTAATGTCACTGCTGAAATACTACTGTTTCCATAAGGCATGTCTGATATTAAGAGGAATTTACTACTTTGAGAGCTCAGTTAATGATAAACAAAAGTCCAAAGGATTAAGAGGGGTTCCCAAACTTGTTCATATGATTGTATACGTATTTATATATATATATATATATATATATATATATATGCTGATGGGTTTTTATTTCTGTCTTTTGGATATTTATAAGCATTTCCTGGAAGGGGTGATTTCAAGTATCATAGTTTTAATTATGATTCATATACTTTCTAATAAGGACAAATGTAGACATTGCTATCTTGCATCATAAGCTAATGAGGGTTTTCTTTGGACTTTCATAACAGTACTTCTGTAAAAAGCCAAATTTCTCCACAGGACATATCTGTGTGTCTGTCTCTCTCCTTTAAAAATGGTTTTTATTTGTGGAGCACATGTATTTTTAAGTTGGTATTGGTGTCTTAAATGCTGCTGCCACTGGGTGGTGCTCCAGGCTTGAGTAAGTGAAGCCTAAAAACCTGACAAAGAATTCCCTTTGCAGTTTCATTTTGGTCAGCTTGCTTTGCCTTACACTACTGGTCAAAAGATTTAAAACAATTCTGTTTTTTTCAGTTTTTATGGAAATGTATGATGTTTCATGAAATCAAGGCATTGAACAAATAAGCAATGGCAACTAAAACAAAATAAGTCAAGAAATCATTATGTATGCAAAATTTTGTTCAAATTTTTGATTCATCATAGTAGCCCCTTTTTGTTGATACTGTATAAGAGTCAAATTGTGACAACCCTTTTGATAAAGAATGCCAGTTATTCTGTGCAAGTCACCAACTGTGCCTCCAGCAAAAGAGCCCCTGACCATTACAGTTTCAACCGATTATGGCAGTAATGATGATAATAACATTCTCAGACCCACCTAATTCAGTTCATGGTCACCGGGGAGCTTTAACTGCTGTGCTAGATTCAAGGCAGGGGCTAACTCTGGATAGGACACCACTCCATTGCCATAATTCTCAGACAGGCTGGATTCACACCAGATTGGTCTATTTTTAAATCTGTTGAGCATTAAAAGAATGGATTGAATATTAATCCTCATTTTGGCTGTTTTTCTTAATGTCACACAAACTTGTTCATTTAAAGTGTAAAACCTTGCAGTTTCACAGATTGTTACAGTTCATTCAACCAATGACTTGTAACTTAGTTACTGCTATCCAGTTATTGGGCAGTGCAGTGGGAATCGACCAATTACAACTGATTAAGCTTTCCAAAAAAGAAAAGAACAAATTGGTGTTGAAAACAGGAATGCAGATTTGGGATATCTGCAGTACAGAAAGCAATTTCATGGTAACTCCAGTATTGTTGGGCCACGTTTTTAAAAACAGGTAGGTTAAACATAATTTAAAACATACATTGAATTTGAAGGTATGGATAGATAACTACTGATTTAAAACAGCTGATCACTTTTGTTCTTTGTGACAATATGAAGGCTAAAGCCTGCAGTATAGTTAGTAATTCTTTCTTATTTGACTTCAACATTCTAATGTTTCAATTGTTTATTATAAAACATTTTTGCATTTGTTAGCATATTTATTTTTTATAGATGGTTCCTGAATAAACAAAGTGTGTTGTATTTCACCAGGATATTTGTCATTGTGTTACTTGGGTTTAACAATGTCATATTGTTGTGATAAGTGAAATACTAAAAGGTTATCATAGCCACGCAGAACAAGAAAGAAAGTGTGAGACCCAGCGTCTCGATGACACACCCGATGAAGATGTGTCACCTGACCGAAACGTTGGGCATCTTGTATTATTTCTTGTTCCGTGTAGAAATAACCTTGTAACTTTTTTTTCTTTGCAGATGTACGTGGGCACAGCTTTTTAGTGTCTGTTATGTTGTTTGACCTAAATGGGGAAAAAACAATGCAACACACATAGCCAAAGGGGCTCTTGTCATAATTATTTTTCTACTGTTTCTACTCTATCCATTTACAGGCTCTGCTCTGTGAGTTGTACCCTCGGATGTTAGCCTTTTGAGAAAAATACTCTCAAAATGTAACACTGTGGCCACTCCCACTCATGCACATTATGGACCAATTTTCCAATCATTGTGATGACATTTACTGATGTGTGGTAGCAAAGTGTATTTAGATGGCAATTTGGGTGCTCAGAATGGACTAATCAATAATTAGGCTGGATTTTGTAAGATGAGGCCCAAGTTTTACTGTGATTGGGTTGCAAAGTGTTTGCCATATCTGGAAACACCGTCTGTAGCAGGGTCCACATTCACATTAAAAGTTGCTAATTAAGTAAAAAATGCACATTTTTGAATTTTTGAGAGGGCAACCAATGCAGAAATGGGAGAACATGCAAACTCAAGAGTGTAGCAGCACCTGCTATGCCAAAATGCTGCATGATGATTATGATTAACAGTAACGGTAGTTAATAAAAATAGTGAATGGCATGCAGTGGTTAACTTAATTTATAGTGTTGATTTTTATTAATAGGCCTTTGCTCCGTAATCATCCCCTCAGTTATTGTTTTAGTGCTGGTCACGGTATCCAATGTCCTCCTTCAGTTTGCTAGTATCTCACAGATGATGCTAGAAGTGAACTCCGACAAAAGTTTGCAGTGCCAAATGCACTCAATAATATTTAAACAATTTTGGAAAGCTAAATCCCCATTGTTAAAAATGAGCATTTATCGTAAAGTAAATCACCCCTCCACCTCTGTAATACCCTCACCATTCATATCAGTATAATTTTAAGTTTAAAATATGAGCCCAATGAATTATGTATGATCTTGCTGATGAAAAGAACGTTTTTTTTGTTTGATTTTTTTTTTTACTGGAATTATATCTTTTTTTATACAAATAAAAAAAGAGAAAATGTAGCAGTGCAAAATGTAACATGAAGAGAAATGCTATACACAATTGGAGAGCAAGCGCAAAACTATGTAAATGACAGGGTGAATTTACTGTGCAGTATATAGTGAAACACAAACAAAAACGCAAAACTCTCCAAGACTGAAAAAGCAACTGAACTGGGTATACCACTGGGAAGAGTTTTGCACTTTTGTGAATATCTGACTAGCCATGAGCCAACATTTTGTTGTATTGAATTTCATGATACAAAATACAGCCAACGTGCATTCATGAAACAACGTTGTGATTTGATACACTTGTCTGTGGAAGCGACTTACTAAATGAATTGTGTATGTGAAAGCCCTAACCTGCAGTGCCAGCCCACATTACACATACAGTGATACTGTGCGCTGAGTACTTTCACCTTCGTATCATCATACAGGTAGTGATTAACGGTTCTGCTGACTTGTTACACCTTTGTACTTATTTTTGTATCAGATTTTTAAATCCACTGCTTGCGGCGAAAGACATTTTCTTTTGCCTTTGTGTTTTATATCTGTGGTGGTGGTGTCATACTGTATAATACATGAAGAAAGAAAGAAAGAAAGAAAGAAAGAAAGAAAGAAAGAAAGAGAAAAAGAAAGAAATGGCAATTAATCAGCCATGCTGTTTTCACCCTTTGACTGGTCACATTACCAGATAATTCTTTCTTTCTTTCTTTCTTTCTGTCTTGCTTTCTTTCTTTCTTTCTTTCTTTCTTTCTTTCTTTCTTTCTTTTTTTCTCTCTTTCTTTTTGTCCATCGTTCTTGCTCAGGTTCCTTTTTATACTTTATTCAAGCACAGTTACCACGATCACAGAAACCTGGAGTGCTAATGAGGAAATTTGTGCCACACCTATTAGCGCTTGAATGAGGGCTTGCCAGTCCCACCATCAAACCTCCAGGGGCTACTCAACCACCTTTGTGCACCAGCACCCACAGTGAGGACTCTTTTATTTAAAAATCACACACCGCCACCAATCAATACATCATAGGTCATTCAGTCTGTCTGATTAACGGGCCTGAAGTTTTGCTTGCAGTGGTTGACAGCCGGTGCCCACATTGAGTATGTGTGAAGGGCAGAAAAAAAACACTTTTCCAATGTGGATATAGTCATGATTTTTTTTTGATAACATACTCAAACCCTCTTGGGCCCCTGATACACTTGGCAATATCCAGTTCAAGATAGAAATAAATCCTGGACAGGGTACTAGTTTGTAAAATCGTAAATGTTTTGTTTTTTTTATCCTAATTTCTATTGGACAATAAGAGATGCAAAAGATTCAGTGCCCTACTGTATGTTAAATTGCCGTCACCCCCCACCAACATAATGTACAAGCAGTTTTGTAAAGGTACTGTATATATGTATTCAAGATGTTCCTTTTCATAATCCAGTGCCACATGAGTATTCAAGATGTTCCTTTTCATAATCCAGTGCCACATGAGTATAGTTGCCTAGCTATTCTTCTGTTTTCATTAATAGTTTACACTTTGTGCCAATTTCTGGTTAAACTCTGAACTGTGGGAGGAAACTCATAAACATGGCAGAGATCATTCATAGTCCACACATAAAGCAGCCCAGTTGGATGCGGAGAGATACACCTCTACACTGGGCATATTTGAAAGAGTTTAGAAAACCTCCATAAAGAAATATCACATAACATCAACAAAATGAAATATCTATAAAAACTGCTGTATCACAGCTTGTCAGCTTTTAACATTACAGATTAATTCACCAATTTGTATTCCTATTCATGTGAGTGATCATATTTAGGCCACAAGAGGGCACTAGTGCTTCACAAAACAAAGCCAAGCTAGCCCTATGATTTTACTGTATGTGGGCCCTGCTGCCATCTGGTTTGAGTGCAGAAAAGCTGACTATTTGTGTTGTCAAAGCTTTACACCCCTCCATTGTCTAGAACCATCAGACCTGGTTTTAGTGACAGCAGAGTAAGCTGAGGTGACCAGATGCCCATTTCTCCAGCATCTGAAATTTAGATAAAACATGAGCATGAATATTGAATATAAATAGCACAGCCAAATGCCCATTTATTAAAATGGGCACAATGGTACAGTGGTAAGACTATATGTAACGATCATATCATGCATTTAGGAACCACTTATCACTGGATATACTGGTCCTCATCATCCCTCTTTCTTGTTGCTATTGTTGGTTGGACATTGTTGCCCCTTGTGGACGTCAGGAAACATTACACCTGATCATGGACTCCAAACAGTTTGTCATTTTATAAATACAGATGAGAAAAAAATAAACAAAACAATTCACCCTTTCGTTATGAAACCTGCTTAATCCAGTTAAAGGCCACTGGAGACGGTGACTTCACATGACAGTATCAGGGAGGACGCAGGAACCAACGCTGGGCAGGGCACCACTCTGTTTACTCTCATTGGACCTCTATAGAGTCACGAGAAGGGCACAAGTGACAATCTGTGAATGAAAGATTTCAGTTTTTTGACTTTTAATAAATTTTCAGACCTTTCTGAAACCACACTTTCACTTTGTCATTATGGATTACTGAGTGGAGATTGATGGGTAAGAATGACAAATGTGTTCATTTAAATCTACAACCCAATAAATTGTACAGAAAGCGATGGGGTCTGAAAACTTTCTGAATCCACTTTATTATATAGTACATTATTAATATTATTGTTAAAATTGTACTGATTATTGATAAGAATGATGATAATCTATTGCATGCAAATCTATTCACCTGTCCATCCTCTAATTCACTTATCCACTTCAGGGATGCAGTATAAAACTCTGATGCATCTGTGACCTTCTCCATTTGGGATTATTACTAGTAATCTATTACAGACTAATGTGCAGTAAACACTTTTATACAATTTTTCACAAGCGCCTAAGACTTTTGCCTTTACATAATATGTATGCATACATAGAGCATAAAGGAAGCAATAGTAATCAGTAGTACAGTACATTACAGGGTTTTAAGAGAAAAAGATCAGGTGAGGGTGAGCAGCTAAAACAGACTGACAGGCAGGGGGCACCACAGTACTGCCTGGATGTTCACCAAACCTCTTGTGCCAAAGCTTCACAGACTACTGTGCCTAAGCGAGGAGTTTGACACCAAACCTTTGCACTCGTAAAGTAGTACTGTGGTGGCACCAGAGTTTCACCCCAGATTTTTTTGTAGGGAGTTGTTGGGATAGCAAGAAAGGCTGACAGCAAAGGATATTGGGCTTCTAAGAGATTTGTGCAGTCTTGACAGGAAGTCTGGACACTTTGGTTCAGAGTAGGGAAGGTTGTGAGTTGTCAGAAAATCAATCAATGATGTGCGTTTCGAACTTTAGGTACTCTGGTAAGAGGTGGGCTATGTGTAGATGTCTTTGGAGTCACCTTGCCCCATTAAAGACACTGACTATGTGCTCCATTTACTTTACAAAGATGATTTGTCTGAACGTGTGGTCCCTTGTACTTTTAAACATATCTTCTTTCTCTTCATCACCAAGCATTCGGGGTGCTGGCTGCTTACTTCCACGTTTAGCTTTTTTTTTTTTTTTAATTAAGTTCAAGGCTTTGAAGTTGTTTAGAGAAGAAACTTCAAGCCTTGCTTGCCTTGTGGAAAACCAGATGAGAGGAAATGCCGGCATGTCCATGTCCATGTCTACATGACTGCAGCTCATTTGAGTTTCTGTCTTTCTTTCTCTTTCTTTTCTTTAGGTTATTTATCCTGGGTTCGTATGATCGGGAAAGTTACATTCATTGCACAGTGGAGCTGAGCAGCAGTGTGTGGAAGGAAAAGATAAGAAGTTCCATCAAAACAGTAAGTTTGATGTCTTTTTACTTCACGTTTGTAGCAGCTGGTAGCTCTCTGGCCTAGACAGAGGAGTTAATCCTTTTGGTTGTATGGGTTTGTTTTAACTCTCACCAGGGACTTTGTCGATACCCGAGACTGTTGATATAAAATGCAGTGATTTTCCGTAGCTGCTTATCATGCCCATTGTCATGGGGTTTTGGTGCCTGTTCCATCTTAATCAAACGCAGGACAGGAACAAACTCTTGATGGGGTGGCAATACAAACAAACAAAGACAAATCCATTTATTCTCTATGCTGGTTTATCAAATTCAGAGTCACGGGGGGCCATAACACAATCTTGGAATGAAAGTCCTGTATTGGGTGCCACTCCATCATAGGGCACTGTCATGCAAAACTTAAAGTAAGGCCAGTTTCATACTACACAACTATTACAATGAGTATTTTTTATTAAGTTAATGATAAGAAGATCACAACATGCTGTTGAAAATCACATTGTGAACTTTGTGTGGCACAACCAGTGACTTAGTTGTAGTACTTTGTGGCTCACTACAACTACCAGCATGACTAACAATGATAACTTGTCAATCTGTCAGTGGGCTTTTGTGTCAGCCATGGTGGTAACAGCCAAAACTTCTATGGTAACTGTGATAACCGCACTGTACAACTGTGATGAGCAGAAAAGCATCTCAGAATGTATAACATTTTGAACCTTGAGGAGGACGGGCTACCTCAGCAGAAGGTCACACCATGTTTGAGAATGGGAATTAATAGCAGAAGTTCACACCAGTTTCTAGTCCTGTCAGCCAGGAAACTGTGCCTCCAGTGGGCACATTCTCACCAAGACTGGACAGTTGAAGACATTGAAAACTGTATCCTGTCAGTGTGGCCATTCTTCTCTGACCTCTATAAGCAACAAGGTGTTTCCATCCTCAGACCTGTCACACATTTCATTGTTTTGGTTTATTGCTCCACTCTTAGAAAGTGTTGTGCATGAAAATCCCTCAAGGTCAGCAGTTACAGAAATAGTCAAACCAGCCTGTCTGGCACAACAATTATGCCACGGTCAAAATCACTGAGATCACATTTTTCCCTATTCATAAAAAATATGACTCAAGATCTTGAGTTATGTGATTGTACTTTTTAGTTCTTGTAATAATTCTTGCAGCAGCATTTTAAATTAACTGAAAGGTGTATAAAGGATGATTTGAACAGTCATCAGGGGTCTCCAACCTTTTTTTCCCTGAGAGCTACTTTTACAAAATGAAAATGGCCGAGAGTTACTCGTGTTTTCTAACATTTATTCTCATAGCTTATTTCAACCCAAACAAACTGAATAAGCTTGTTTTGCCTAAACATTTACAAAATGTTGGTGTCCACAGTTCACATTTTGCATTAAAACGTCAAAAAAAAAATATTTAGTTCACCTGCAAGTACATTTTGTATGTCTTTATGTATTTTCTAGTGTATCTCACACTATTGAAGTAAAACATGAATACTGTCAAAACAATGCAATTCCAAACATGCCAATATGACATACTCATTTTTCATTTTATTCCATGTCACTGTTTCACTTTATTCACATGTCCAGTTGCATGTGTGATGTGTTGTTTAGTTAGTCAGATGACTGGCACTGCATGGAGTCAACAAGAGAGGCAGGTGTATGGTGGAGTGGAGCCACTTTGATTCACTCTGATGGAATCATTTCAATGTTCATCTGTCAGTCTTGTTCTGAACTTTAATTTCATGACATTCATGTCAGAAAAGGCCGACTCACAGAGGTATGGAGACCCAAACAAAGCAGACATTTTCAGAGCTGCTTGGTGAAGATTCTTATAGTTATCTGGCTCTACTAAGCTCCAGAAATGCTGAGAATGCTGTTGAGACTTTAACTGCACATTATTTTGAAGGTTTACTAATATATAATATATAAAATCCAGTGTCTGCCTGTCCGTATGTCTGTCCGCTTTTCATGAGAGAACTACTTAACGGATTTAGATTGGGTATTTTTCTATAATTTGCTTTAACATTCTGGTTGATTTTGCGACTTCTCTCATGTCGCTATGTATCATATTTTGCTTGCGATACTGATTTATTGGCGCGAATCTGAGAAAAAGGCAGCGGGCCGAGGGGAGGGGCCTTCCTCACTCACTCGCTCGCCAGGTTCGGGGTGTGGTCCTTAACTTTGCTAGCGAACGAGAGAACAATTGAATTCAACTTTGTTTGATAAAATGTTACTTATGGTCTTGATGAGTCTGAGTCTGGATATTCTCTTATGTGTATGCCACGTTGAAAAGATAGATTTCAATTCAGATTGTGGATTGTGATATGATTTTTTGGAAAGATTACCCACCCTTAATTTGACTAATCAAGTTTTCAAATTTATGTAGGATTCATTAACCCTTTGGCGAGCTACTTGAAAAGGGGTTGCAAGCTACTGGTAGCTAGCAAGCGACATGTTGGAGACCCCTGGTATATAACATACACAGACTGAGATTCTTACTTCATATCTCTTAGAGACTAGCAGCATAAGTAGAACAGCAACAACACTCAACAAGTAAAACGTAGACACTAAATATAGAATCTAATGACTGATACTACAGAAATTATCATTCAGTACTCAGTATGAGCGGTTTATTGCCTGTTGATTAATAACTATCTCTGAATTTTGTACTGTGAGTGCTAATGGTTCTGAATGGAGGTGGGAGAAAAGTGACTGTGCGAGATTGCCAGGCTCTTTAGTAATACTTCACCACCCTCTGTAGTGCCCCACAGCCCAGGGCTGTGTAGGTGCTATACTAGGATGTTGTGTAGGCAACAAGGACAGACTCCACTGCACCCCTGATCTTATATAGAGCTTTCCAAGCTTTCTGCAGGCATCTGAGAAATCTAAAAATGTTGGTAACCCTTCTTGAAAGTGGCTGAGATGTGTTGTGCTTACTTTAGATCATCAGTGCAAATATAAGCCAGCACACCCTCTCCACAGTATCCCCTCCAAAATCAATGCCAGTGTGGCCTGTCTCCTGCTTTGTGAAGTCTATAATCCTATTCGGATTTGATAAGCTTTCAGGACATGTGTCTGTAAAGTCACTGTTACTACAGAATACTGGTAGTTTTTAAAATAGGTTTGCATGGGATAAGATATGTTAGGAAAAAAAGCAGAAGTTGGCGTGCCTTTTACAGTTATGCAGTGTTGTCACTTCATCGACTTAACCTCCAAAATCCCAGGGGAAATGACAGAATATTACTGGAATATTGATTCCAATGTGACCAGTATAATCTGGGGTTATTGTTTTGCATAATTTTTATACAAGGTAAAAAGCTCCATAGTCTGTACAGAGGTTTAAACACAAAGTTACTGACATGAGTGATTCAGACGGGACTAAAATTACAGAGATCCATCCGGAGGTAATCACTATACCCTAACACCTGGTGTAAAACTAATCCCATCTGAGTAGGGCGTAAAACCAGCTTCCTGGGTTTGCTGACATTAAGGGAGAGGTTGTTGTCCTGGCACCACGGTTGAAGATTTATGCTGTCAATTGTGTGTCATCCACAATTTGATGGTGGTCTGGCCAAACAATCATAGCTGGGGGTTCAGCACAATACCCTGGGGGGTGACTATGTTGGAGAATGGAGTGGAGAATGGGATGCTGCCCATCCATTCATGCCTAGAGTCCTGACAGTCAGAAATTCTAAATTGAATTATGGAGGGTGGCAGCTGGTGGCACATGCTGTGATTCAGCAGTGTTACATTAAACAGGCTAGGATGAAGTGCAGTGAGTGCTGTCACTGTCTTTCCTTTGTCCATTTTCCATGTTTGTTCAGCTTCTGTTTTCCAATGACACATATTCTTCATAAACATATATAAAGGGGGATGCTGAAGTTGAAATCCGTAAAGCTGATTGCTTCACAGCAATAAATCTGGTCTAAACTATCATCTCTGCCATGAGTGCAGAATTACAGTGATTAGGGTGAGAAGGTATGGCAGCGTTGTTCCTCCTGTGGAGTTGTGAAGGTTGTCAGGAGACATGGGGGCTGTGAGGCTGGGTGTGAATGCACTTTGACGGACAGCGCGAAGCAGACCCCCTTTAAATGTTTCCTTTTCCAAATCCGTTGGGCGATTTTCTTCACATGGGCTCAGGTGTGAAAATGTTGTCCTGAATGTGGCCGAGAAGGTCAACAAATTCTCCTGCTGATAGAATTTCATAAGATTAAGCCTGGCAGTCATCACCTTGTCAGGCTGAGCACTCGCCTTCTCTAGGCCCCATTATAGAATAGCTTCATATTTGAAATTAAAAAGGAGAAAAAGCTACACTTGTCATTTGCTCACACGACTGATTTTTTTTTTCTTCCCCTTTAGCGGATGCACGCTGGAAAATGATGGCAGATTCATTTTGATGATAGAAATGTCAGTGGTGTTTACCGTATTGCTGCACTTGGCTGTAATAATTTAAATTACTGAAAAGTGCTAATGCTTTTGTTTGTCCGTGTAGGTAAATGTCATCTGGCTCGCACAAGCACATTTAGGATGATTATGCTTCAATTGCTTTAAAGCTAATTTAATATCCTACCAGCGCCGGTCATTGGGCTCGTTCAGTCGGTTACTTTGCTTGTCACACACAGGGCGTCCTTCAGCTCTCCTTAACATCTCGGCTCTAAATAAAGGCAGGCACCCAAGCATTACCAATATGTCATCTAGCCCTGGATTCAAAAGGCTAAAAGGCAGGATGGTGGGGGAGGCAGAAGTGGGATTTTTCAAAAAAAGAAATTTGTTGTTAAGTGATTTGCCCTCACTATCAGTCCCACTGGAGAAGTGACAGAGATGACCTAAAAATATCTAAAACAGGCTGTCATTCTGAAGCAGGCCTTCCCAAACTCTGTCCTTGTGCCTTTTACTGGCTGCTGGTTTTCATCATTTATTTATTCAGAGGATGATGTCCATTTTAGAAGTCTTGATGGTTTTTTTATATCAAGTTTTGTACGTTCCATTATGTAAAATAAGAACATGAGCTCTAACACTTGTGAGGCTGAGTTTGCTGTATGTTCAGTTGGTCTATTGACAATGCTGTGTCTGTGCCTGAGGACTTTCATGCTGTGAGGTTGTTTCCTGCACCTACTGTATTACTGCCGGGATAGGCTTCGGGCTCCCAGCACGGATTGTGTGGGCCTGAGAATACATTTATATATTTTATATAATGCTTTTTAGTGTACACACCATACAAAGCAAAGTGCCCAGACCATGTAACACACAATCAGTTGTTGTAAGGCAAACTTTGGTGTGGCTACACAACTAAAATGGAACTTGGTTGAGTTCTCAGGGTCATTTTCAGCTGGTCATACCTTCTGATCTTAGAACAGAACCCTGGAGTGGCCATTTAATTCCTGTGAACTCTTTTGGTGTTCTTCAGTCAATACCTGAACCCAAAGCACCACCAAGGAGGCCAAACAAAATGGTGTTTTATTATATAGGGAGCAGTGGCAATGCAAGATCACAGAAAGTACAAATGAAAACACAATCTAGTAGAGCCTTATACACCCTCGATCGTTGCCATAACTCGACATGGGGTTGCTACTCCACTTTCCCAAATGTACTAAACATCAGTCTTTTATTATCACTCTGCAAATACCTCAAGCCTTTTCTTCCACACAGGCCTGTCATCCTTTCACCAGTTGAGCCCATGCCTCATGTTCTGTTCCTGAAGGAGATAGAAGGTGTAGCTTTGCAGCCCAAATCCCAATAAAACAAGTAAAGGTTGAAGGTGATCCCAGGCCCCAGTTGTTGAGGTTTCACCTACAAGGTTAAGCTTTTGCAGTGGCCATCCCAGTCTCTTGACCCCCATTGAAAACCTGCAGGGTGAGCTGAGGAAGAAAGTTTGCAAATGTGAACCTAAAAATCTGAAGGATCTACAGAGATTCTATATGGAGGAATTGCCTCAGATCCCTAGCCATAGGTTCTGCAGCATCGTTAAACGTTAAAGGAAAAGACAAATGGCAGCTACATTTGTCTTAAATGAATGTATTAAATGAAGGGGCACATTGTGGTACATTGGTCTCCAGGCTAGAAAAGGTCCAGAAAGAAGCGATTAGGCAAGTTCCAGGGCTACAGGGGATGAATTAGGAGGAAGAATATAAAGAGCTGAGCCTTTACAGTTTAAGCAAAAGAAGATACAAGTTTGCAGATGATACCAAGGTAGGTAGATTGGCAGATAATTTGGAATCCATTAAATCATTACAGAAGGACTTGGGCAGGTTTGTGGCAGATGAAATTTAATTTAAATAAATGTAGGAAGTTAAAATGTGAGGTTTGAATACACAATGGGAGATCTGAAAATTGAGAGTACACCTAATGAGAAGGATTTAGGAGTCATAATGGACTCATCACTATCAACTGCCAGGCAGTGTTCAGAAGCATTAAGAAGGCTAACAGAATGTCAGGTTATATAGCACCTTGATGTGTGGAGTACAAGTCCAAGGACGTTCTGCTGAAGCTTTATAACACACTGGTGAGGCCTCATCTGGAGTCATGAGTGCAGTTTTGGTCTCCAGGCTACAAAAAAGAACATTAACAGCACTAGAAAAAGTCCAGAGAGGAGCAACAAGGCTGATTCCAGCCCTACAGGGCATGAATTAGGAGGAAAGATTTAAAGAGCTGAACCTTTACAATTTATGCAAAAGGAGATTTAAGTGTTTAAAGTTATGAATGGAATTAGTCCAGTGGATCGAGACAGCGACTATAAAATGAGTTCATCAAGAACACAGGGACACAGTTAGACACTCGTTCAGGGTAATCAGTGCACAAACATTAGGAAGTTTTTCTTTACACAGAGATCCACAGACACTTGGAATAAGTGACCAAGTAGTGTGGTTGACAGTAGGACTTTAGGGACTTTCAAAACTTGACTTGATATATATATATATATTTTTTTAGAAAAATTAGATAGGACTGGCGGGCTTTGTTGGGCTGAATGGTCTGTTCTCGTCTATATAGATAGACAGATAGATATGTAAGGCACTATATAATAGATAGATAGATAGGTAGGTAGATAGATGTGTAAGGCACTATATAATAGATAGATAGATAGATAGATAGATAGATAGATAGATAGATAGATAGATAGATAGATAGATAGATAGATAGATATCATTATCTATCCATCCATTGTTCTACCCGTTGAATCTGAACACATGGTCACGGGGGTCTGCTGGAGCCAATCCCAGCTAACACAGGGCACAAGGCAGAAACAATCCTGGGCAGGGTGCCAACCCACCGCAGGACTAGATATCATTATGCATACACATAACAAAATTTTTGTTGGTAGGACTTGGCTTCAAGGCAGAATACTTAAAAACACAATACACTATAAATGATAAAATAAACATAATAAGTATAAAAGACAGCAGCAATAAAACATCAAGTCCAGACTTTTCCTGAGGAAGTACACCTGCAGAGACCAGTGATCTGTGTGCGTGATTCTGCAGGGGAGTTATACGAGTGTGTGTGTTTGATTACGATAGAGAGTGCGTGTGCATGTCTACAGGGGGGCAGGGTTAGGGTAGATGTATGTAAGCTGATACACACACATACATCTACCCCTAACCTGCCCCCCTGTAGACATGCAGTCTAGATTGTTCTAATATTCTAAGATACAATATTGAGAAAAATATTTACCTTATGTTAACAATGTCATTATTCTGTTAATTGTTTTATTTTAGTTAAACCTAGATTTTTGTTAATATTTTGTATGAATGATCAAGAGGATAAACAATAAAGAGTTTTTTTCACAGCCCATTTTACTATTATTTACCAAGAGTGCTATAGTCGAGGGCATTGTAGAGCAGAGTATAATACAAAGCAACACATTTAATATGGTGCCTCATACAACAACTGCTGTCATGAGAAACTTTTAAACACAATATATAATATGATGTGTAACCACAAAAGGGGGCCACTGAACCCCAAACCACAGACACAGTAATACCCAACACAGTTTCAGGTTCAAATAAAAGTGTTTATTTGACAAAAACACATTCTTCATAAGAACCCCAGCACAAATTCGCCATTCATAATTCTCCCCTTCATCCTCCAAGAATGTTGGCTGCTGCCTCCCTACTTTTACTGATGTAAGTGAGGTGGTGGCCTTTCTTTTAAAGTCAACCTGGGAACTGATTCTGGTCCTCTGCCCAAGTTGTCCAAAGCATTTCCGGGTTGTGCAGAAACAGGCAGTCCTCGCCTGTCATTGCCCTCCGACTGTCCCTAAAGAACCCAATAGTGCTCTGTTAATAGACTCCAATTACCATGCCACCTTGCACGTGTCTTAAACTGGACCAGCCTTGAGGAACACTGCCACCTGTCATGTGGGGGAATGAAGTGCTCCCCGGTAAGCCTGTTTACCCAGTCCTTCCATTATGACCTCCTGGCCGGACATGAATTCTTCCTTTATCCTGGCCAGAATGCTTGTCCTGTCCTTCCTGGCATTTACACAGGGTAAATGACAAAGTAAAGGCAATTTGAAAATTATGCGGTAACCACAGTGGATAGAAGCCGACATGATACAACATTGCGGTGATGGCTTATGGGTAGTTGGAAAACGCACAGTGCAGTGCTCTGCCGTAAATCCAGTTGAAGCTGAGATAAAATGAACATAGACTCTCTGCTGCAGAATTGCGCCCTTGTTGTACAACACACCATAGTTTAATTTCTTTGGGCAATGGGAGTGACACCTACTGAAATTCACAGAGGGATGTTGGCTCACTAGGAAAGTGAAAAGGTTTAGTGCGAGAAGAACAAGTGTAACCAATGAAGCTCAATCTGGTCGCCCTCCAACATCATGCACACAAGTCCACATCAACATGGCGAATGCCTTCATCAGAGAAGACCAACAGATAACATTGTCCTCTGTTGCTGCACATTTGGATATCATCTATGGATCTACACATTCCAGAGCACATGGCGATTCATGGAGGTTCTGACCCAATTCTTGATCTGCTTTAAAGAAGTTTCAAGTGTTTTGGAATGGATTGTCACCGGAGATGAGACATGGATCCACCTTTATGAACTGGAAAGCAAAAGACAAAGCATGCAGTGGAAACATCCGTCTTCATTAGTAAAAAAGACATTTAACCAGAAGCACTCCGAGTCCAAGAAAATCATGATGACCTCTTTTTGGGACATGAAGGGTCCTATTCTGATACATTATCAGTGCAATGTACTGTGCTATGCTTAAAGAGAATTTGAAACCTACAATTCACAGCAAAAGATGATAAATGCTGTTAAAAACAGCTTAGCTGCTCCATGATGATGCATGTACCCATGTAACACTTGCAGTGGTGGAGGCAATGCAACAGCTGCAGTTTGGCCATCTTCCACCTCCCCGTTACAGCTTTGATCTAGCACGATGCAACTATCACATCTTCAGTCCACTTAAAGATGCTCCACGCAGTCGCAGGTTCACCACTTGTGATGAGGTTAAGGAAGTGTTGCAGACCTAAATTCAGGAGCAGCTAAAAAGCTTCTTCTCCCAAGGAATGAAGGAGTTAGTGGAATAATAAGAAGTACATCAAGTGCCAATGAGACCACGTGGAGAAGTAATAGAACTTCCAGTTACCAATATTAAAGGGTATGTTGCCATTACTTTTTAATTGTTCTTTGTATAGAGCACAACTCCATTTTAAATAGCACTCTGAACATCAATCACCATCTTAGAGGCTTTAAAACATTACAGATTTTAATACAAAGCAACGTTAATGTCAGAATTTAGAATGGAATATTCGTTTTCTTGCAAGGTATTTTACAAAATGCACCCCATCAGCTTTATCCATCGCCTTGAAAGGGCCTAATCCTACTAAGGCAGGGTGGGCTGCCATTTTAAATAGATATCATTTAGAAAAGGTCATTTACTCTTTATTCTTTGCATCTTGAAAAGTTCTGTCCGATAAAAGAATGCAGAAATTGAGCAAATGCTTGAACTGGAGCGGTTGGGTTTGAAGCCGTTACGTGTTCTTTGTAAGTGCACTTTTCCTTCTTGACCCTTTCATGGTGGTACCCTTTTCAGGTATGCAAAGCTCATTTCAAAGTCATCAAGTGAAAAAATAAATAAAAAATAAAGAAGAATGGATTTTCTTAAACTGAATCCTGACCAAACACAGAGGCCCTTTGGTGCCGTGAAAGTCAATACGCATTTCTACATTTTTGCTGATGTTGAGATGCAGACAATTGTCTTTGCACCAAGAAACAAAGTTCTCCACCTGACTTCTCTCCTTTGTCTCATCCCCTTTATCAACAGACCCCATAAGTGCAGAATCAGCTGTTATTGAGTCCCACAAATTTCAGTCTGCCTGACAGATAGTCCATAGGCTCATCCCCCTGTGTTTACTTCTAACAGGGATAGCTGGATGATATTGAAAGCACTGGAGAAATCTAAAAACAGTCTGGCCTGACAAACTAAAAGATGTGAATGCACATGTACATGCTGGGACTGTTATAATACCCCAGTGGGATGGCTAAAACCATTACAACTCCTTGCCCATACATAAGTTATTAACATGTAATTTGCTAAATTAAATATATTTCTAATGACAAAACAATCACGAAAGGACACTAGGTTCGAAAAAGTAGTTTCAAATTAAACAAAATTAAATACAAAAATATTCAAAAGCAAGTCAAGTGCAATACAATTAAACACAAAAAATGATCCAATAAGCAAGTCAAAACCAGAAAACGAGACAGATTTAAAAAAGAAAGTAAAAAAAAAATCCAAACAAAAATTATCTTAAAAATGGTGACATTTCAAAAAGGAAACAGAAGAACATCTGCCAGCAAGCTAGCTAATGTCACAGTAGAGAAACTGTGGCACCAGGTACCTTAAGAAAGGCTCTTGACATAACACCTGAAGGCCCTAATGATTCTGGGGGAAAGTAGTTGAGCAAAATTACATCCATCCATCCATTTTCCAAACCAAACAGGGTCCTTGAGAATAGTGGAGGCTATCCCTCCCTGCAAGCATCAGATGCAAGGCCAGAACAATCCCTAGACAACTTACAAATAGCACCAGAAACCATAAAACAGGGGAGCAGAGTGCAAACTACAAACAGACAACAAAAGAAAATGACTGAAAAACAATGTCACAATCCCAGCAGGGGCAATTTATGAAATGCTTTTAGGACTGGGGGACACACACCACCAAGACAGTCAGCTTAATCTTCATGGCTTTAAGATGTTAGAATTTAAACAAGGGTGGCCAACCAAAAAACTGCACAGACAGCGATCAGATTTACTTTTTTGACCATGGTGCCACTGTACTGCTTCTGACTGGTAATAGCCAAAATTACATACATTCAGTGAGGTCCGAGCATTGGCCACTAAATAGCCTTTTGTTTTGTGTTTGGTCACTTTTTATTATACTTCTTACGTTATGCAGTTCTGCATTTTGACAGATTTAGTGCCTTCTGACATTTAGTAATGAAATATGTGAGGTCAATGCCAGGTGAACCTCCTGTGGTTCACCTTGTATATTAACTTGGAAAAGATATTCCGTCATTACATTCATCTTATGCAGCACCATGAATATCCATCCACCCATGCATGTATTACTCAAAACACTTAGGCTACATCCACATTACCATGTTTTAATTTATAAAAAGTAATTTTTAAACCAAAACAGTTTCCGTCCGTACTAGTATATTCATATTGTTTACAAAAGTATCTCCGCTCACATTAAAACATGTGAAAATGGAAATGAAGTAGCCTACACTGGCCATGCACATACCAGTGGAAACAGGGGGATGATGAGTCCTTCTTGAAGAGACACTGCCAGCCACAGGATTTATTGTAACACTGTAGCGACCGGTGAATGATTTGACTTTGCACATGTATGCAAACTGTACAAAATGCGATTTAGATGAGTACAGATAAGTAACACAACAGTATCTGGTAGTTGAGTCATGGCTCAACATCCCGGTAAATTTCACCTGGATGACTAAGAATCTTCACAGACATAACACAATAGTAGTCATGGAAAGCAGCTCCTCTACAGTATGTCTGTAATGTTGGAATATGGCTTTCTTCCATGAAGTGACCAATCAGAGAATGAGACATTGTAATAAGCAGTATCCAATCAGTGAAGGACTACGTAATAAACATGAACCAATCAGAGCATAATTAAAATGTGCTTTTTGAAAAATCAGCTTTTTCACCCATCCATACTTAAAAGTATATGAATTATACAGATCTGGAGAGCATTTTCAAAAGCCTGCTTTTCAGAGGTTTAAAGCACCAGGGTGGTAAGGACAAAAGCTGAAAATGAGGACTAATGTCTGCATTTTTAAATAAAAATGTAGTATTGTGTACATAGTCTTAATCCAGCACAAGGCTACTTGGGGCATCAGGCACAAGACACATGAAAAAACTGTGAATGGTGTGCCATAGCATGGCAGAACACACTCATTAATATTTGGTATTAATACAGGGCCAATGTACTGTAGAATCATCAGTCAGTCTAACACGAGAGCCTCTTTGGAATCAGGGAGCATCAGGTCCAAGTAATACACAAGGCCCCAAGTCATTATGGGAAAAATGGCAGATAGTGCAGCTGCTGTTCTAAATGGTCATCTTGTTAGTGGTGAAACAACCTCGGTGTGCTGACATTACCCATTTCCAGCTCCTGTTAGGTTTGTGCTGTTGCTTTTTTGTTAAGTGAACAACTGATTTTAAAGTCTATCCTGATAGCAGAAAGCAACTCTGGACAATTTAGAGTCCCAAATTAACTCCACCCTTACTTATTTTTGGGGATGTGGTGGGACAAATGCCACTCATAAGTGCACTGTGGTGATTTGTGAAAAGTTTGGGACTTAGAATGGCCCACACCAGGTCAGTCAACCTAGTCTCCCTGGGCCAGACATGATTCTCAAATGCGAGAATACATGTCTGGGGACAAATCGTTAAAAAGTTTGTAGTGAATTGTGGAGAAATCTGCCATTGCCCACAGGATGTTCTTCCTAAAACATCCCAAACCGACCCCAAATTCCTCCAGTCCGTGTACTTTAAACCGCCGGGATTTCAGGGAGAGAACAAAGGAAACTGAACAGAAGACTTGACACTGAGGGAAAATTCAAAGCTAAAATTGCTGTTATCAATTCATGAGCTCAGTAGCACAAGGTAACTGAAGCTTTATGATTAGTTTGTACATTGTAATGAGTTTGGCAACAATGGAGAGAGACACACACACATACATTTAGACCACCACAGCAAGTGGGCTCCACACGTTTGAAAAGTGTGGAAGAAATCAACGTGTTAATTAAAGAAAGAAACTTATCCTCTACTAGGACAAGTTTGATAAAACTACTTTGAGTCAGAAACCAGGCAGGAGGAAACTTTTAATGCTGAAAATGTTAAAGAGGGAGCATTCATCACAGCAGTCTGTTACACAGTGATCACAAAAGTAAGGGCAGAGGTCTGTTTTATAAACAACTGAATTCGCATAACACTGCTGATTAGTGCATACATGTAACTCTGATTATTTCATTGACCTACACACCCAAATCATTTGTCGATTCTGCTGCACTCTTGTTCTTCTCCTATCACTTGGGTTCAGCTGTGACCCTTGAAATCTGTGTATGTGACAACTGTCCAGTCTTGTTGTTTACATGATACCTGCTGATCTCTTAATCATCTCTTACTACATTTATGTGTATTACATCAACCATTCTTCTAGTACATTCTTGTCTTTTATTCACTTAACCATTTCAGTAGTTCTCTTCATAACATTTCTAAGACCGATGCTTATATATTTCAATGTGCAATGCAAACCAAAATATTTGTTACCTCAAAAATGTTGTCTCACAGAAGTGCTTCTGTCTGTTACGAAATCTTCCTGTCATTTTAACTATTGCATCACTATATGGCATAACAGCAGCAGAGTTTGATCAGCATTGTGTTCTATGAATATACACATCTGTGCATCTACTGGTGTTGTCAGGCACATTTGTTGAGTTGAGAGTTCTGAGTACTGTAATCTGCATCTCCTGTGGCTCCTCGTTATCAGCTCTCTTAACGGCAGTCCTTTTATCGCAGTGTGACATATTTTGCAATTTATGTTTTCACAAACATAGCTGCTAATTGTTTCAAACTTCCATCTGACACAGTCAGCGTAACTGAACAACAGACAGCACACACAGCACCTGTGACAATGTATTGTTCACATTTACCTATTGTCCACTGGTGTCTTTGAATGCCTGTGTATGATCTGATGTTACAGAAAGTTTTATTCCTTTCAACAGGTTATTTTTATTTTTTATACATGGAATGTGCTCTCCTCACATGCGGCACACATTTATGTATTTAATAGGGGTCTTTTTAGGAGACTCACTGCAGACAGTTTATCGTAATCAGACCAGATTAACAAGAGCACCTCTGATCTCTGCAGAGCTCCACCTTTATGAGGCATTGGATTGGTTTAGAAATGTGACACTTGGCAAGCTGTCTAATTGATCCCTTTCACTTTTATGCAAAATTCACATTTTGCATAATGCACATACAGTCATGAAAAAGTTTGGGAACCCCTCTTAATTCTTTGGATTTTTGTTTATCATTAACTGAGCACTCAAAGTAGCAACTTCCTTTTAATATATGACATGCCTTATGGAAACAGTAGTATTTCAGCAGTGACATTAAGTTTATTGGATTAACAGAAGTTATGCAATATGCATCATAACAAAATTAGACAGGTGCATAAATTTGGGCACCCCAACAGAGATATTACATCAATACTTAGTTGAGCCTCCTTTTGCAAATATAACAACCTCTAGACGCCTCCTATAGCCTTTGATGAGTGTCTGGATTCTGGATGGAGGTATTTTTGACCATTCTTCCATGCAAAATTTCTCCAGTTCAGTTCAAGTCAGGGGACTGTGCCGGCAATTCCAGAACATTGTATTTCTGAATGCCTTTGTAGATTTCAAACTGTGTTTTGGGTCATTGACTTTTTGGAATAATCAACCCCTGCGTAACTTCAACTTTGTGACTGATGCTTGAACATCATCCTGAAGAATTTGTAGATATTGGGTTGAATTCATCTGACCCTCGACTTTAACAAGGGCCCCAGTCCCTGAACTAGCCACACAGCCCCACAGCATGATGGAACCTCCACCAAATTTGACAGTAGGTAGCAGGTGTTTTTCTTTGAATCCTGTGTTTTTCTTCCACCATGCAAACGCTTTTTGTTATGACCAAATAACTCAATTTTTGTCTCATTGTTCCAAAGCACTTTGTTCCAGAATGAATCTGGCTTGTCTAAATGAGCATTTGCATACAACAAGCAACTCTGTTTGTGGCGTGAGTGCAGAAAGGGCTTCTTTCTCATCACCCCGCCATACAGATGTTCTTTGTGCAAATTGAGCTGAATTGTAGAACGATGTACAGATACACTGCAGCAACATGTTCTTGCAGGTCTTTGGAGGTGATCTGTAGGTAGTCTGTAGCCATTCTCACAATCCTGCTCATATGCTGCTCCTGTGTTTTTCTTGGCCTGCCAGACCTGCTGGGTTTAACAGCAACTGTGCCTGTGGCCTTCCATTTCCTGATTCCATTTCTTACAATTGAAACTGACAGTTTAAACCTCTGAAATAGTTTTTTGTAGCCTTCCCCTAAACCATGAGACTCAATCTTTGTTTTCACATCTTTTTGAGAGTTGCTTTGAGGATCCCATGCTGTCACTCTTCAGAGGAGAGTCAAAGGGAAGCACAACTTGCAATTGACCACCTTAAATCCCTTTATATCTCATGATTGGACACATTGTCCATGAAGTTCAAAGCTTAACGAGCTCATCCAACCAATTTGGTGTTGTAAGTAATCAGCATTAAGCAGTTACATGCATTCAAATCAGCAACATTACAAGGGGACCCACATTTGTGCACAGCCAGTTTTTCACATTTGATTTAATTTCATACAATTAAATACTGCTTCACTAAAAATCTTTGTTTGGAAAACACCCCAGTACTCAGATGTTCCTAGGAAATGAAAGACATACTACTGTTATATTTTTTGTTGAAAGTAGAGTCAATTATTATGCAGGCTGAGAGAGGGTTCCCAAGCATTTTCATATGACTGTAATATACTGTACGTCTGGCTCAGCGAGCCTACTGTCTGCCTAATCTTTACGCCTTTGGGATGTTTGTGAGGGAGAAAGTACCCGATGAGAAACCCAACCAGACAATTGGGAGAGTCAATAACAGAAATTGACAACTAAAATACGTGATGTAGCAGCTCTACCTACTTCACCACCTTGCCACCCCAGTTGTTTGTTTAATTTTAATTTGTATTATGAGGTGGGCTATGGAAATGTGTTTGGTTAGACTGAGGTCAGTGTATCAGCTGGGCAAAAGCAGAACAAAGGAGATGTGAAGGGCTACATGCAGAGCCAGTAAAAAGATGCAACACTCTAAATGATATTGGTGGACACAAATAATAATAGTTATTAAGCATGAGAGAATGGACAGAGCAGTCTTTGCAACACATAAAGAGGAGCTGGACTCAGTGTTATACCTGAAGACTTCTGTTCAGGGCCTAGTTATTCCTGGTCAGTGGGCGGCATGGCTGTAGGCAGGTTTGAGGGTGAGACTTGACACTGCAGCATGAGCTGTGCTTACTTCTGAATTATAACAAATCCCTTGGACTCTGTTTGCCGTAGGAGGTTCACTTTTTCTATTTATAGACACTACCTGATCCTTCTGCCCCGTTAAAGAGGCATTGGCAATTCTGAACTGTCCAAGCAGATGCCCTTCTGTAACATCAGACTATATTAATGTCAGCAGTTCATTTTCTTAGAATAAAGTATGCAAGCTTGTAACCTTTTTTTTTTTGTACCCTGCCTTTGTGTGCTACTTTTTCTCAGGATGTTCTCACGTGTATGTGCGTCTTTCAAAAAGTTAGGAAGAATACGGGTGGGCAGTAGCGCTGCGGAATGGGGGGCTGTAACTGGAGTTTGTAGTGCCCTTTATATTTGGGATTTTCATTTTCAGCGTTTGGAAGGTGGATGGATGGATGAATGGATGGTTGGTTTCCCACCAAAATTCAGCCTTGTGCAGAAGTGTGAGTTCTCCCCTCTTCAGCCTCTGATGGCCAAAGATGGCAGGGCTAAGGGCAATCGTGCATGCAAGCAGGAAAGTTTTTGGATTTGTCTGTTTGTCTGCTCACTTATTACATGCATGCTGGGTTCCAGTGGACTAAAAATGCCCACATTGCATTGTTGATATAGCAGAAATGTTGGACAGTGGATCTAGTGAATGAAATATAACTTGTCTTTGGCTGTTTTAAAAAGTCGTCTGCCTGCTAATAAACTCATAAACCCGGCCCACCTCTCCGTCAGCGTCTTTTTTGTTGTAAATGTGTCGATAAGCCCAAGCAGCCTGCTATCCCATCCTCCCACTGCCACAGAAACGGGGTGAGCGTGAACACGACTGAGCGAATAAAACTGAATAAAAAAAAAACCACTAACCTTTACAAGTACCATACATTTACACCGGCTGTTACAGACTCAAATCAAATGTATGTTTTTATTGTATAATAGTAACAATAAGAGCAGCTCACTACTCAAAACTTTTATTTTGGGACACGGGAAGGCTCGAACTCGCAACCTTTTGAATATGAATCAGCAGTTGTTACCGCTGTACTACCAAAGAAGTCGCGACAACAAGCCACCCTAACCCAATTTCTTTTTCTTTGGTTATAGTCTTGAATAAAAGCGCACTTGTTCTGTTATATTTGTACCTTTTGTGAAAGTGTTTATTTGATGTTTGAACTTCAGTCTTCACACATTATACACTTCATGTCAAAATTTTGTCGTTAGTACTAAAACATGAAAAAAGTTTGTCTTTTAGGTAAGTGTTCAACATTTCTTGCATTTCCTGTCATCCTATGCTTACATAGATCTTTGTAGACATGGTACACACATGAAATGCATGTGTTCCAAATAACGATATATTTTTTTTAGCCTATACAGCTCTAGGTACCTCACTCCCTGATAAACAATGCTTGAGCTGGGAGAGGTTTTTGCTATTTCTGCAGCGGTGGGAAGATGGGATAGGCAGGCTGCTTGGACTTATCGACACAATTACAACACAAAATATGTTGATGGAGAGGTGCGAAAGGATTTAAGATGGGCTGGGTTTACGAGGTTTTTCGTAAGCTTTGGTAATTCTAGTGTTAATGAAAGGCATCGTATAAATATAGTTTGTAGACTGACCATCTAGCCACTTAATGTTAATTCTTCAGCAGAGATGGCCAATCAACTTTCCATGTAGCGTACTAGTCTTCTTGTATAATGCTTGATAGTATTTAAATGCTCATTAGGAAAGGCATTATATAAAATGTGGACCAACAGACTAGCCAGATAGTGATAATTCTTAAGCAGAGATGAGTAATAACATTTCCATGTAGTGTGCCATGGTCATTTTTTAGTATAACTTTTGATAGTAGTTAATTACTCATTATGAGAGAGAGAGAGGGAGGGAGGTCTGTCTGGAGCATGCATGGATATCGCGTTGCCGCACCCACGACACACTGAACCGCCTGGATTGGAACAGTGTGAAATTTTTTACAGTGGCCGAAGTGCCAATCCTGCCACCAACCCCCAAGTTTTCCCTGTAAGATGGAGGACTTGCTTGTAGGGCTGGATGCTAATTATGAAAGGCAGTATGTAAAACATAGACCAACTGACCAGCCAGTTCATGTTTTTTTATTCAGCAGTGATGGATAATATCTTTTACATATACTCCAACTTGTCACTTTTCTAATATGATTTTTGATAATAGCTAATTGTTTTTATGAAAGACACTATATAAAAGGAAGATTGATTAATTAGCCAGTTAGTGTCAATTTCTTTGGCATTGGCAGGTCATAACTTTTCCATATACAGTGGAACCTTGGTTCACGAACGTCTCTGTACACGTACAAATCGGGTTACGACCAAAAAGTTTGCCAAACTTTTGCATCTGTTCACGACCACACACTCGGTATACGAACAAGCCAGTTTCCCTTTCGGTTTGTGCGTGCCGATGATTTCCGCACGTGTTCAGTCTCTCCCTGTGCATTCCCTGTGCAGTGAGAGAGAGAGAGAGGGCTGGCCGCATAAGGCCGAGAAGACAGTTAAAGAATGCACCGGGCTTGTTTTTAAAGAGACTGATTCAAGCATTGTTTTAACCTCATTGTATTTAATGAAGACTTTTTCTGTTGGATTTTAACCTCCACTTCACTTCTGTTTACAGCGATCAGTTCGTAGCATGCATTGTTGCAATGTTACTTTTCTTGGTTGTTTATTAAATTACGGATTTTTCAAATGTTCATGTTTTTCCCTGTGCTTAAAACTCATTAAAAAAAAGTTTTTAGCAAGAGGTTCTTAGCGCTATAGTGCAAACTCTTGCAATGTTAGTTTTCTCTGTTGTTCAAGGTTTTCTCAGTGTTTTTCAATGTTTTTACATTTAGTTTACTGTTACGCTGTTTATTCAATGGTGTAATTAACTATATTTGTGCTTAAAAATCTTTAAAATATATATATTTACATACAATTCGTACAGTCTGGAACTGATTAATTGTATTTACATACAATCCTATGGGGGAAATTACTTCGGGTCACGACCAAATCGGGTTACGACCAGAGTTTTGGAACGAATTACGGTCGTGACCCGAGGTTCTACTGTACTGTAAAGTGTGGTAGAGTGTAGAACTTTAGGGACCTTTGGAGTTTTAAATCTCTATTGTTGTTATAAATTCTTTCTTATTTGATACTTTGGGTAATGGACTTTGACCTTGCTATTTAATTCAGGGTTATTGGATTATGCACTGATTTAGGTTTGTGTTTTAGGCATACCTTTTTTTGCATCTTCTTTTTCTTTCTTTTTTTGTCTCAATAAATTCTTTAAACACAAAGGAACATTATTTTGTCATTGGGGGCCAGGAGTTTTTGCATAGTCTCCCTTCCCCTTTCTGAGTTTTTAAATATAAAAGCTTTGCACCTTTTTGATGAGCCCTTGCAGGCCAAAAGCCTGCTTCTTGAGTTTGGGGTAAGGCTCACTGATGATGTTTTGGAGAAAGTGAATGGATAAGATGGGTGAGCTTTGTTGGGTTGAATGGCCTGTTCCTGTCAAAAATGTAACAGTGTACCAAATCAGTTTTCTAAAGTTATCTATGATTGTTCTTGATGAATCTTTGACATCTATCCATCCATCCATCTGGTTATCTCTCTGTTTGTCTGTCTATCTTTGACTTTTGTTTTCATGTTTGGACATTACCATCTTCATCCCCATTTTAAACTTCAGCAACAATGTAAAAATTTAAGAGAATGCTTCACTTTAGAGCACAATTTAATGTGGCAAACTAATATACCATAAATATTAATATATATTTGATATCAATACTAATATCTGCCATAATTATGAAGAACTAACTTTGACTTGAATTTATCTGTTAACTGGAAACTTTTAAGTGTTGTCCTGTCCAGGGTTTCTTGCCTAGGAAATCTCTGGTATAACCTCTGGTCTAATGCCCCTCAGTAAGCTATAAATGATTTAATAAGGCATGGTGGCGCAGCATTATCACTGCTGCCTCGCAGTAAGAAGATCAACGTTCACATCCAGCGTGCTCCCCATGTGGCATTTGAATGTTCTCTGCACGTATGTGCGGGTTTCCTCCATGTGATCCGGTTTCCTCCGAATGACAAATGCATTTTAGGAGGACTGGTGATGCTCATTTGACACTGAGATGTGTGTGTTCATCCTGTCATGGACTGGCATAATTTCTGAGATGGGCTCCAGATGATCCAGTTTGGATTTTAGCATCTTTCTTAATGGCAAAATAAATTTAAATGCTTACACTTGGTTCAAGTAATAATGGATGGATGTCTGAGATTAAGCTGTTGGACAATGGTGCCACCAACTGTTCAAGACCACTGCTGCGCTTGTACTCTTAAGGACTATGCGAGGGTAGCCTTCACTCCATCTGATCACTCAAATTGATTTCCATTTTATTGAAATCCTTGCATCATTTGTAAAGTCTGTCTCTGTTCTTGTGCTTTTTTATCTGTTTTCTTTTTTTCTTGCATTTGAAGTGGCAAAGAAGACTGAAGGGATTCAGTCCATTATGTATGTGGATACAGACCTTCCTGTTTGTCACTGTACACAGTTCTGCTTGCAGTGTCCACCCAGATCTTCTGCTCTGGATGATATTGACTTGTGTCCTGTGGGCTCTGCTGCTACTTGCATTGGTGTCCATGCGCACGTGTGACGGTGTGTACTGTGTCCCGTTATTAATCGTGTCTACGTGTGAAGCCTCTTTTTCTCGTGTGGCCGCCCTCCCCCTCGCTCTGTACTGTACATCATTGCTTTTATCTGTTTCATCAGTAGGTTAATTGCATTCAGCAGCAGGAAGCCAGCCGAGTCCATGCCCATTGTTCCCTGCATTGCCTTTTGTTTTTTCTGCTTTTCTTTTCTGAATTCTGTTTATTTTATTATTTTTTTGTTGTTCCATTATGTAAACAAATGGATTAAAGACCGGAAAGGTGGTCTTAATGAAAGTGTGAGCCTCTCTTTTCTCTGGAGCTGATTGATAGCAGCGTCTGCTGTTTGTACCTAAACAGAGAAACAAAGGCATCAGGCAGGCCGTGTTTGAACATGCAGGATGGTCACAAACGGAACAGATAAGAGCGCAGAGCAGCCACAGCTGAGCCGCCTTTACGACTTTTCATATCTCGCTACCATTTATTAAAACTGATTAACTATCTGTGTGACATCTCTAATTTACTTGGCTTTAGGGCTCAGGATTGTGGCTGCTGTCTGTGGTGTTGTCACCTGCCAAAGCTCTGTTGGTTTTAAGGGGAACAAGGGGCTCACTGTAAAGGGGGGATTACGATATGATGACTCCCGTTTGAGACTCGGGTTCAACCGCTTATGATATGTGGCAACAGAAACATGTAACCTAATTCTAATATTTTTCATCATTGCTTTTAGTGCCTTAGTGATTTTTATTATCTGTCCATATTTCTATCTATTGTGCCTCTGTCAGTCTGTTATTGTCTGTCTGTCTATCTATGTGTTGTATAGTGCCTTTCATTGTCTGTCTGTCATGAATTAAGTAAACTTTAATAGTGAAAATTTCCTAAAAGGCCCACAAAAGTCCTCCCTAACCTGTCTAGAAAAATCTTAACCCCAGCCAGTCTGACCTTCCTACTTCCACAGGGAGGCTTCGGCCTAATTTGGCCCACAATTAGGAACTGACTTTTAAAGTTTCAAAAAAATATCTTTAATGTTCCAAAATACACAAAAAAGTCCCTCCTAGGGAAAGCAACTGTAAAACCTTTGGCTTTAAAGTACTAGTTCCAGAACAGAATCTTTAAAATAGTAATTGATTAGAAATATTAAAATAAGAACAAATGTGGCAAAAAGGACAAAGCCAACCTGTAGCAAACAAATCCCAGCAGGCAATCAAATAATGAAATATATAAAAAATTAAATATTTAAGTATTAAGTATTAAATACTTGCAAAAGAAATGCACTCATCCAATGACAATCAATGAACCACTGAAAGATTTCCTCCCAGTCCACACACTATATAGCCTGAGAGTGGTCTTTCAGTGGTGACATTAGGATGATCCTGCTTTACAAAGAAGATAGGAGTTCAACACGAAATGCATAAAAACTAAATTTTAATTAAACAGAACAATATTAACCTCCTTGTCGATACCCCTCTAAGTCTCAGGCTTGGAATTCTCTGTAAATATAGCTAACCCTGAATGTTTAAAACGCACGGACAGGAGAAACTGGGGACTGGTGTTTAGGAAGAAGCCCTGTGTATGTAAGCCATTGCAGCACAGAATTTCACTACTGATGTTTTAACAGGTCATCCCCCAAATGTGTGTCTTTGTTTGAGAATTACGTCTTGCCCCACGAGACTAGGATACATAACACAGTGAATGTGTGGACTCTCGAAGTCAGTTTTTGATTGTTTTTTGTCGGTGAGTGACAAGCTCAATGTCAGCTAACACATTGTTTAAACATAATTTAAGGTATTATTGTAGACAATAGATACTGCACACCCCTAGTCACATATCTTCTTCTTCTTTTGGCTGCTCCCATTAGGGGTTGCCACAGCGGATCATCTTTTTCCATATCTTCCTGTCCTCTGTTACAACCATCACTTGCATGTCCTCTCTCATCACATCCATAAAACTTCTTTTAGGCCTTCCTCTTTTCCTCTTACCTGGTAGCTCTATCCTTAGCATCCTTCTCCCAATATACCCAGCATCTCTCCTCTGCACATGTCCAAACCAACGCAATCTCGCCTCTCTGACTTTGTCTCCCAACTGTCCAACTTGAGCTGACCCTCTGATGTACTAATTTCTAATCCTATCCATCCTCGCCTCAATCAATCCAAATCATCACATAAAACACAAAATATTTACAACACCCCCACGTATGAACAAGGTGTAGACAAACACAAACACCAACCTGTATTTACAGAGTCCCAAACAGGTCCAGGATGGCAGAAGTAATGAATAGTCCAAAAGGTAAATGAAAAAGGCTTATGGATGGATAGTGGCACATTCTCTCCTGACAAAAACAGATTCCCCAAAAGAAATTATTCACAGTCCTATCAGTAAATCCCAAAGAGTGTGAATGCTTCAGAGGTGCACATCCTCTGGAGGATAAGCCACATTAAACAGCTGAGTTTGAAACCATACTCCACTCTCCTTCAATTATGCTACAGAACCAGATCTCTGGCTATGAAGCCTGTTCTCTGTCTGGAAATTCTTTTTCTTCTTCTTCTTTTTGGCTGCTCCCATTAGGGTTTGCCACAGCGGATCATCTTCTTCCATATCTTTCTGTCCTCTGCATTTTATTGGAAACATAGATTGAAAGTTTTCTGGCATCCCTCACTTCAGATTTTTATAGAGTAACTAATCAGCAAACTTGCCAAACTACACAAACCTCACCACATCTCACCATTCCCTGCTTAAAGTTGTAGCCCTGGTTAGTTTGGAGAAAACTAACAGAAAACATACATGACATCATAAACCAAAAATAAACCTTTTATATGGCATTCATTAGAATTAAAATCAGAGGTGCCGATTGTCCTCTCATCTCTAGTGTTTCGAGAGAATGGAGTGATAAGTAGAAAACATTAGTGTGTGGCAGTTCTGCTGGCGAATGGGCAGACTTGTTTGGGCCAAACCCCTTAAATAATGGCACTTTGCAACATTTGTGTGTAAGAGGCCATCTTTGAAGTCATCGGGTAGAGGGGTTCTTTCATCGGATTGGTTGGTCCAGCCCTGACTCAGCTGTGGAATGGCCTATAGGCGGGGGCAGCTTGATGGTGATGGTCAAGATCTCCAGGACTCTGAACAAATCCAAATCGTATTATGGGATATCATCGACTGTTGAATTCTCCTCTGTACTTGTAATATTTCTATTGCACTATTATATTGTATTGAGAATTACTTGTGTTCTGTTCTATGTATTGTATTGTATTTACCCCCCTTTTTTTTTTTTGTTGGCTTCTACTGCATGCCTAACCTACCTGGAAAGGGGTCTCTTTGAACTGCCTTTCCCAAGGACTTTTTCCTTGTCTTCTTAGAGAGTCAAGGCTGGGGGGCTGTCAAAAGGCAGGGCCTGTTAAAGGCCATTGCTGCACTTTTTGTGTGATTTTGGGCTATATGAAAATAAATTGTATTGTATTGTGTTGTATTGAAGTGTATGGGCTACATCAGCAGACAACCATATCAGATTTTATTCTTGTCCATGAGGCTTGAGTGTGCAATGGATCACCAAAACTGGATGATTTCAGATTGGAAAAATGTCATCTGGACAAATCTCAATTTCTGTTGCAACACAGTGTTATAGAATCAGAATTTGGTGTTCAAACAGTATATATCTATCTTGACTTCTATTAGTGATACCAGCTGGTGATGGTAGTGTAATGGTGTAGCACTCATTAGGGTCTTAATACCAAGTGAGTGTCATATATCACAGCATACCTTAGCATTGCTGCTGACTACATGCATCCGTTTAGAACCACTACCTTGGTAGCAGCCATACCACCTGCACTTCAGAACAGGTCATCCACTTGAAGCTAAGCATGTTTGGGCTGGCCAGTACTTGGTATGGAAATCTTCTGGGAAAAGCTTGGGATGCTGCTGGATGAGGTGTTGGTGAGTCCAACAGGGGGCCCTTACCCTGTGGTCTGAGTGTGGAATCCCAATGCCCCAGTGCAGTTAATATGGCACCATCCTTTTGATGAGACATAAAACCAAGGTCCTGACTCTCTGTGGTCATTAAAGGTCCCTGTGCAACTTTATCGTTTTTTTTGGTATCTTCCGTTGTGAGGGATGGACGCCTGAAGAGGTACTCTGCTGGCAGCACTGTTATTTAGCTTTTTTTTATCTGTCTGAGATCCTGTATTTAATTAACATTAACATGAGAGGAATAAATTACAAGCGTATTAAAACATGATCAGGAGACCAAGGGCTCAGAAACAGATAGAAAAGGTAGCTAAGGGTATCATCAAAGTCTAAGCCAGTCTCAAGTTCATGAAACTGCCTGCCACCGACTGAGTTGGAAGAGACAGGTGAAGGAATGGATCAGCCAGGACTTCATGATGCACGTTCTGCTCCAGCCAACAGTGAATGTGAAAGGGGAAACGTGAGTGAGGTGGGCAATGAGAATTTGTCACTCTTGGGCAGCATATCTGAACTGAGCATGGCCTCTTTACCCCCGCAGTCAACTACTACAAATAGCCCATGTGAGTCAAAAGCATCAGCTCAGACAGGATTCGAAACTCTGACTTCAGAGCATGGAGAAGATGGAAACGAGCTGTCTGCACTGAAGGTACTGATCACTGCACTCGGGATAAAAATAAATGATGTAAAGAATGATATAACTGATGTAAAGAACCCTGGGCATCTTTTGAAATGGCTATGATTTATTCCAATATCCTGGCTAAATTAACCATCATAGCCTCATCCATTCTGGCCCCCTGATCATCCCATGTCTCCTTTTACCTTATCTCTCTCATCACTTCAACACCTAACAACTAATGTGTGGTAAGAGTACTGGCTCAATAATGGCTGCCGCTCTATCATCCAGTAGTATGCTGCACATTGATGGTGGTTGAAGTGGTTTCCCTCTATGTAAAGTGCTTTCAGTAGCGAGAAAGGCATTATATAAATGTAATTAATTATTATTATTACCTTCCCTTTTTTAAATGGATAACGAGCCAACTTGCAAACCACGCATCATCTCAAAACATGTTCCATCAACATGGCAAGTGATATCAGTTCACTGCAATGGCTTGGACTGTCCACAACTTTCAATCCAATAGATTACTTTTGGGATGAGGTTGAAAGGATGGTCCAAGGGCCACAAATTCTTTTGGAAATATTGAGATGCTATCAAGGTAAAATAGAGTCCTACCATGTACCATTAATAGACATAAACAGGAAGCCAGAAAATAAAGATAGATAGATAGATAGATAGATAGATAGATAGATAGATAGATAGATAGATAGATAGATAGATAGATAGATAGATAGATAGATAGATAGATATGAAAGGCACTATATATAATAGATAGATAGATAGATAGATAGATAGATAGATAGATAGATAGATAGATAGATAGATAGATAGATAGATAGATAGATAGATACTTTATTAATCCCAGGGGGAAATTCACATACTCCAGCAGCAAAAAATATTAAATTAAAGAGTAATAAAAAATGCAGGTAAAAAACAGACAATAACTTGAATAATGTTCAACGTTTACCCCCTCTGGTGGAATTGAAGAGTCGCATAGTTTGGGGGAGGAATGATCTTCTCAGTCTGTCAGTGGAGCAGGACAGTGACAGCAGTCTGTCGCTGAAACTGCTCCTCTGTCTGGAGATGACACTGTTTAATGGATGTAGTGGATTCTCCATAATTGATAGGAGCCTGCTGAGTGCCCGTTGCTCTGCTACGGATGTCAAACCGTCCAGCTCTATGCCAACAATAGAGCCTGCCTTCCTCACCAGTTTGTCCAGGCGTGAGGCATCCTTCTTCTTAATGCTGCCTCCCCAGCACACCACTGCGTAGAAGAGGGCACTCGCCACAACCATCTGATAGAACATCTGCAGCATCTTACTGCAGATGTTGAAGGATGCCAGTCTTCTAAGGAAGTACAGGCGGCTCTGTCCTCTCTTACACAGAGCATCAGTATTGGCAGTCCAGTCCAATTTATCGTCCAGCTGCACTCCCAGGTATTTATAGGTCTGCACCCTCTGCACACAGTCACCTTTGATGATCACAGGGTCCATGAGGGGCCTGGGTCTCCTAAAATCCACCACCAGTTCCTTGGTTTTGCAGGTGTTCAGTTGTAGGTGGTTTAAGTCGCACCATTTAACAAAGTCCTTGATGAGGTTTCTATACTCCTCCTCCTGCCCACTCCTGATGCAGCCCACGATAGCAGTGTCGTCAGCAAACTTTTGCACGTGGCAGGACTCCGAGTTATATTGGAAGTCCGATGTATATAGGCTGAATAGGACCGGAGAAAGTACAGTCCCCTGCGGCGCTCCTGTGTTGCTGACCACAATGTCAGATCTGCAATTCCCGAGACGCACATACTGAGGTCTGTTTGTAAGATAGTCCACGATCCATGCCACCAGGTATGAATCTAGTGGCATATCTGGAGCTTACGTCAGGTTCTGAGTAATTCAGGGAGAATTTTGTGCTAATCTGCTTTCATTAAATAATTCCTTATTTTATTTTTTTATTGACCTGTGGCCATTGTGCCACCATATGCAGTGTTATGTAAAAGTTTGGGCACCCCTCTGAGGTTGCATGATAATTTGCTCTCGTCTTCGTAAGAGAAGATCACAGCAATATACCATCTTTTACTAGAGAAATGTAGACAAGGGGATGTTTATCAGACCAAAATTCTCAGTGTAGCATTATTGAATTGTATGAAATAAAATAAAATGTAAGAAAAAAATTGGATGTGCAAAAGTTTGGGCACCCTTTTAATTGCATTAATTTGAAGACAAAATTGCTTTGATTAGCTCATTAAACCTTAAACTATCGAAAACAGATGCAACCAATCATGAAAAAGTTTATTTCACATAGGTAATTGCTAGTTCTGCTTGTCCTTGGTTCTCTCTTAGAGAGTGGAAACATTTGAACCTCTAAAGAACTGACCTAAAAACTAAGATAATTTGTTGTTATGAGTTAGGAGAAGGGTACAAGAAATTATCACAAAGGTGTGGAATGTCTTTCTCCACAGTCAGAAATGTAGTTAGGAAATGGAAGGCCACAGGAGCAGTCCTTGTGAAGCATAGATGTGGTAGGCTAAGAAAAATATCTGAAAGGCACAGCCGAAGGCTGATTAGAATGGTTACAGACAAACCACAGATCACCTCCGGAGAGCTACAAGAACATCTGGCTGTTAATGGTGTCATTGTACATCGTTCCACAATCCAGCACACTTTTCACCAGGAACAGCTCAGTGGAAGGGTGATGCACAAAGTACCTTTTCTGAGTACTCACCACAAGAAGAGTCGCATGAGGTATGCAGAAGCACATTTGGACAATCCAGAAACATTTTGGGAAAGAATTACTGTGGACAGATGAGTTATTTGGTCACAAGGCACTACATATGGCCCATTCTGAGGTGGTGGGGGCGATGGTATAGCAGGCTGCTTGGGCTTATCAACACATTTAGAAGACAAAAGACCCTGACGGAGAGGTGCGAAGGGATTTAAGGTGGGCCGGATTTACGAATTTTTTCATTGGCTCAGGTAATTCTAGTGTTAAAAATGTATGGATTGATTTGAAGCAGCCTGTCCACGCTCAGAAGCCATCAAACCTGACTGAACTGGAGGCATTTTGTATGGAAGAATGGTTCAAAGTACCACCGGCCAGAACTCAGGGACTTGTCAGTTAGGAGGTGCCTACAGGCATTTCAGCAAAAGGAGACTCTACTAAATATTGATGGGATTTTTCCTTTGGGGCGCCTGAATGTATGCACTTGCCTATTTTTGTTTAAATGCACATTAAATTGGTTGAAAAATAAAAAAAATATTTCATCTACTGAAATGTTGCTGTTTCCATAAGGTATAAAATATGTTAAAATGAAGTTGCTGCCTCAAAAGCTTAGCAAGTTCTAAATTGATACAATGATTTTTATCGGGTTGCCCAAACTTTTACATAGCATTGTGCTTGTAAAACCTGCATGGAGATTATTGCTCAACGTCTGTTGGAAATGCTGCCATTTGGATTTGGTCAGTAAACCTTCCTGCTGACTTTTTTTTCCTGTCTTGAGTGGAGTACTTGTGGAAAGAGTTAAAAGTGCAAGAAGGAAAAGTTCATATGAACTTTCAGTTGTGAATCATAAAATAAGTGGAGGGGTGTGGGAGAGCAACACATCTGCTAATACTGGTAGGGCTTTTCACTAAGCAGCAATTAAGTTTCTATTGTTTGTTCCCATCTCTACAATTGCAATCATATTAACTAATGAGGCGTTTCAGAAAAAACACAATTTATATGAATGTAAAAGACCAAAATGTTTGCTCATTAACACATCCTTAGTCGATTTGTGTTCCCTTCTACTGTTTGGCTTGGGGAGTTGTACCAGGTGATCGGAAGTACGGTACAAGCTGTGCAGAATGGTGAAAGTGTTGTTAGCCGCCCTTAATTATAGCTCACTGTCTGCGAACTTGTGGAAGGGCACATCATTTAGTGACATTCAAGGGGAATCTGAGCTGCATGGTAATTTAAAACTGTGGACAATATCTGCTTTTGTGATTAGGAGGCAGAAAGCCCAAAAGTCAAGCTGGTTGACAAAATAATACCTGTAGGATTTGAGTCAAGAAACCCTATAACAGGATATCAGTGATTTGCTGCAGACAGCCATCTTCTGCCACGAAAGATGAATCGGCTGTTGAGAGTAGAAAATAATCTGCATATTGAACCAAAGAATTACAGGGAAAATGAGAAGGAATAGCAATAGATTAGCACCAGGCAGGAAAACACAAAATTTCATTAATTTTATGGGTCAAAAGAGGAATTTTCTAAACATTTGCCTTAGTTTGATTTAAGTTGCATCTCTTTGATTTAGAATTGTGGCTCTAATTCTTAAATTCATGAGGCTCGTGGACATCAAAAATTGCTCAGGAATGGGCAGTGACCAGCCAGAAAACTACAATAACATTTATAATTATGTGCCAACTTACAGCTCCATTTGAGACCAGCCATTTGGCCGTATGTCGGTCTCCCAAGTTTACAAGTCACTGCAGTTGAGGCTTTTGTGGGTCACCACTCAGTATACTTTATCTGCTGGTACAAAGTGACACAGACAAGTCTTTTCGCCTCTGCAGCCGTACAAAGTCCATATAAGGCAATATTTCTCAATCACTGGATCGTGCCACTAGTGGGTCACGGGTTACTATTGTTAGTTTGTGATGGGTCGTCTAAGTCAGTGTTTCTCCACTGCTAGGTCGCGTGTTACCACCGTTAGGTTGCAGTGGGTCACCTAAGCAATTTGCAGAGTTGTGCAATGTATTTGCCAATGTTTGTTTCACCAAGCGGGAAACCCCAGTCGTGCTTGTTTCACCAAGGGGGCAGTTTATAATTGCTGCTAGTAGGTCGTCAATAAATATATGAAGGTAAAACTCGGTTGTGGAAACATAACGGTAGAGAAACACTGGTTTAAGGAAGACGGTGTTTGTCAAATACATAAGAATTAGTTGCATGGAGTAACGGCTATCAAAACAAACCTTAAAGGGACCTCCAAGAGTCAGAGAACACATGAGACCCTGTGAAATAATAATAATGAAAGATTTATTACTGTGGATGGCTTTGGCATTTTCTAGAACATTATTACCTTATTGGTTTTCCTTGGCCTTCGGCTGTAAGTACAACTCAACTTGGTTGGCTATAAATCAGTACAGGACTGTATTTCTATATCATATTTTCATACAAAACATGAAACTCAGAGAGCTTTACAAGATGTTAAAAAGAAAAAAAAATTGCAAGTGAGAAAAAAAAATTAAGTTTATGAATGAATACATAAATACCAAAAGTAACAAATAATAAATTAATCCACACTTGAATAATACAGATTGACAAATAACTGATAAAGCAGAGTCCTTAATGTTGAATTAAATTATTAAATTCAGTAATTTAGCAAGTCATTGAAGTCACTGAGGTCATCAAAATGATAAAATTTTTACAATATTTTAAAAAGTTAAAATCTCAACTCATTCTCAGACCCACCTGTGCTTGTGGGGTCAGTCTTGCACTGGGCCCAGGGTAGGAGATGTCACTGGATTGTCCATGGTTTGAGATTTATGGTCCTCCCTATACTTTGAATTCATCCATCCATCCATCTTCCAACCCGCTGAATCCGAACACAGGGTCACGGGGGTCTGCTGGAGCCAATCCCAGCCAACACAGGGCACAAGGCAGGAACCAATCCCGGGCAGGGTGCCAACCCACCGCAGGACACACACAAACACACACACACACCAAGCACACACTAGGGCCAATTTAGAATCGCCAATCCACCTAACCTGCATGTCTTTGGACTGTGGGAGGAAACCGGAGCGCCCGGAGGAAACTCATGCAGACACGGGGAGAACATGCAAACTCCACGCAGGGAGGACCCGGGAAGCGAACCCAGGTCCCCAGATCTCACAACTGCGAGGCAGCAGCGCTACCCACTGCGCCACTGTGCCTCCCTACTTTGAATTCTTTTATGTTTATTTTTTATTTTTTTCCAAGTGTAAACTGTGTTGAAATCTAGGACCTCCAGTTCTCCATTTTGGACTTTGTATGCTCGTGCTTTGTTTATTGTAAAATTTACTTTATTTTATTGTTATTCTGATGACACTGTTTTATGATTTTGGGATTCGACTGACTGCTAGCATTTTGTTGCTTCCTCTGCTTGGCTGCAGACATATTGCTATGCCTAATGCCGATCATGTAATGTATTTTATCTTCATTACTTCTTGTCACTGCATAATCTGTACCCATTGGCCTAATCCATACCATACATGCACACCGTTTTCATGCTGGCATAGGTAGCTGATATTTAGAGTGGTCTTCCACAGGGGTCAGTGGTGGGGCCGCTGATATGTCTCTCTAATATATAAAATAATCCTGGGACGAGATGAGACTTTTTCAGAGAGATACTTTCAAGTCCCACGAGACGAGACTTTGTACCAAGAGATTTAACCACACCTGGGGCCAGAAATAAAAGACAAAGAGTAGATGACAAAGTAGAACATTGTAAAGAGGTTCAAAAACATTGTCACGATACACATGCAGAGCAGGTTAGAGATAATGAAAGTACTAAAATTTGAAAGTCTCAACAAAAGGATAGTAAAGATCACATGAGCGCTAACAAACAAATTATTCTTCTGTTCTGCAGAGGGAGGAAGAAAGAAGGCATTAGACGACAGCAACAACACCCTGATTCAGCAGGCAATTGCCATCACCAGAGCCCTTAATCTGCCTTCCATGCACACGTGTCACATTTTAGAATCAATTTAACTTACAAATATATTGCATTACACATGTAGAGTGGTTATTAGTGTGGCAAAGTGTTAAGTAGTTTAATAGCTCTGGGAAAGAAGCTGTTTTTCATCATGTTGTGCTTGCATTGATATTCCTGTATCTTTTCCTAGAAGGGAGTAGTTTAAAAGAAATGATGTGCCGGGTGGGTGAGGTCTCCAATGATATTGGACAAATTGCTTTGACACCTGGACAGGTAAATGTTCTTAACTGCTGGCAACTGTGTGCCAGTGATGTTTTGGGCAGTTGTGATGACCCAATGCAGAGGCTTCTTTTCTTCTCTTGTGCAACTGGAGTACCATGCGGTGATGCAGTACGTCAGGACATTTTCACAATGCATTGATAGAAGCTCGCAAGGACAGCTTTTTTCTTGTCAGTCTTCTAAGGAGGAAAAGGCACACTTGTGCCCTTTTGATGGAAATTGACGTGTGCGTGTGGCCCAGGAGACGTTTTCTGTGATGTTCACCCCCAGGAATTTGAAATTAGAATCCCGCTCCATCATTTATAAGTACTGTATTAGGAGCAACTGCCCTTCTCTTCCTGAAGCCCACCACAATCTCTATGGTCGTCTTTGTGTCGAGGATGAGATTGCTGGCAGAGCACCATTTCGTCAGGCTCATCGTGTCCTTTCTGTATGCAGTTTCATCGTTCTTGGTAATCAAACCAATGACTTGTGTCATCATCACAATGTTGTTTGTTGCATGGGTAGGCAGACAGTCATGGGTGTGGAGGGCATAGAGTAAAGGGCTCCAAACACATCCCTGTGGGACACCAATGTTCAGGGTGAGAGTGGATAATGTTTACAGATGTCAACAACTTTGTTGGTACCGCCTAATGTAAAAAAAGAAGAACCCACAATTATCTCTGAAAAAACTTGAAACTGACAAAAGTAATTGGCACTCATAATTGTTTAGTCCTTATTTAACAAAATCAGACTTTTCTTTTGGGTTTTGATTCAACAGGCTATTTCAAATAATAACACAAACAGAGATGTTGTGAACAAAAAATGACGGACCCTTTACTTAGTATGTTTTTGCACAACTTTTAGAGTTTGCAATAATTGCAAACTAGCGATTCCTGGAGTTCTCAATGAGATTTCTGCACCTGTCCACAGCTCGTTTGGCCCAATCAGGTTTGAAGGTGGTCTTCTTCAGACTGCATGTTTCAGTTCTTTCCATCGTTCAATAGAATTAAAATCAGGACACTTAGAATGCCACTTCACAATAGTCCAATGTTTTGTTCCTCACCATTCTTAGGTGCTTTTCACTGTGTGTTTTGGCTCATTGTGCTGTTGGAGAATCCATGACCTGCAATTCATGCAGAGCTTTTTGACACTGGGCAGTTTGTTTCACTCTAGGATGTCTTCAATCAACGTACCCCGTCCCAGATGTATCAAAGTAGCCCTAAAACATCACTGAGCCTCCATCATGTTTCACAATAGGTCTGTTGTTGTTTTCTTTAAAAGCATCATTTTTTGACCGTGGACACAGAGCTAATGCAACTTCCCAAAGCAGCTCCAGTTTTGTCTCATCTGTCCAAATGACATTCTCCCAAAAGCATTGTGGTTTGTCAAGATGGATTTTAGTAAATTCCCGTCTGGCTTTTTTATGTTTTTCTTTCAACATTGGAGTCCTCCTGGGTTTCCTTCCATTGAGCCCAATGTCACTCAAAAAGAGGCCAATGGCACGATCAGACACTGATGGACCCTGACCTTGGAGTTCAACTTGTATCTCTTTGGAAGTTGTTTCTTGGCCCACCGTTCTCACTTATTCTTCTTCCCATTCTGAGCTAGATTTTCCTGTCTTGGCCGCACCTAGTGATGTTGGCTACAGTCTGATGGACCTTAAACTTCTGCATAATATTTGTAACTGTTGTCACAGGAACATCAAGCTACATGGAGATGGTTTTCTAGCCTATGCCTTTAACATGCTTCTCTAGAGTTTTCTTTCTGATCTCCTCTGACAGCTTTGCTTTCTTTGGTCCATGTTCAGTATTGGACACACGATGACACCAAACAGAAGAGTGATGACTTTTCTCCATTCAAATCGGCTGAATCACTGACTGTACATTTGGAGACTTTTGATACTAATTAAAGAAAACAGCGAGTTTGAAAAATCACTCAAATCCACTTAATTTAAGATCTTTTTCTAGGGGTACCAACAAATGTGTCCAGGCCATTTTAGAATATTTTTGAGGAAAAAACAATACTTGATCTTTTGTCACTCTTTGCTTTATTTGATGACATATCAAATGCATGCAGGTACTCGATTTACAATTGCTTGTCAATTCATCACTTTTCAGGAGACTTACAATACGTCTTATATGGGCTATAAGGGGACCAACAAATTTGCCCACATCAGTAAGTCCGTATCTGGCGCCTTCTACAGTTGAGATAGGCTCTGGTCCCTTGTGTAACTTTAATGGAAGAAGGAGTTCAGAAAGTTAATGGATTGATTCTTTGTGCCTCTTTACATTCAAGGTGATCACAAACTTAATTATATTACATGCTGCATAAAACGATTACCTAATTATGCTGACCTCAGTTAACTTTGATTTCTCTTTAATTTGTTCAGATAACCTTTTAAAAAGTCTTGATCAAATCTTTGTATTCCAGGCATTCAGTGGTGAAGTGGATGTGAAACGATTAGATTGATAAGACATTGCGACGCGCTCCCATGTGCCTGACTCTCACTTAACACTTTACTGTTTGTTTTAATTCTTCTTTTAATGGACAATTTGATTTTGCTTTCATGTTTATATGAACTACACAATTAAATCCTTTGAACGAGTGAGCAGTGAGATCAATAGCTCCAAGTGGCTGAACAGACGTTTCATCGATCCCCAGTGCTGTGCGTGCCTGTTCATGCCAGCCACGCATTACTGACCTAAACACAATTGGCATACACAAAAATGAAATGATCTCATGTAGTAGACTATCTGTCTACTGATGAGCTATTAACTTGATGCATACCCGCAGCTCAAGATTGCACCAGATTTCTGCAGGCATTAGTAAAGAACACGAGAAGACCCTGCTTAGGATAATCAGGTTTGAAAATAGGTGGGTGGGTTGTCGGATGGATGGATGAGGTTACTAAAGTTCCAGCAAGGGTTTGTTTTGTTTGTTTTTCAATTACATGAGACAGAACAATGTGAATCTTAGGGTGTATGAGAACATGAGGGCAACCTTTAAGAAGGATATTACAGAAGGTTATAGGTAGTTAGAGAGAAATATCTCTGTATATATAACATCCAACGTCTTTCTGTCTGTATGTCTGTCCGTTTTTCATGAGAAACTACTTAATGGATTTAGATCGGGGTTTTTTTTTCTATAATTTGCTTGAACATTCTGGTTTATTTTGGGACTTGTCTCATTGCGCTAATTATCGTAGTTCACTTAAAAGCGATATATTTGCGCTAATCCAAGACAGATGCAGCGGGCCAAGGGGAGGTGGGAGGTGGGTGGCACCAATGGGAGGTGGGTGGGGCCCTCCTCACTCACATGCCAGCCTCGGGGCATATTTTACATCCACTTAGCTAGCAAATGAGAGAACTACTTAACGGATTTAGATTGTGCTTTTTTTTTAGAATTTGCTTGAACTTTCCAGTTGATTTTGCGACTTCTCTCATCGCACTAAGAATCATAGTTCGGTGTTTGGGCAGATCTAAGCAACTATAGGCCAGTATGCATAATGTGCATCACAGGTAGGTTAATGGAAGGAACTATTCAGGTTACAACTGAGCAACATATAGTAAGAACAGGAACGGGTGATGGTGCGAGGAACCCTGTCAGAATTGGGTGATGTTAAGAGTGGTGTCCAGCTGGGGTCAATGCTAGAGCTGCTGCTATCTTTAATATATATAAATGATTTAGAATCCCGTAAATGCCTTAAGTGATTCCACTTCGTTGGGCCCTTGAGCAAAGCTCTTGACCTGGAATTGCTCCGTCCTGGGTATGACGTTAACTTGCATCCAGCTGTGCAAGCAGGTCCTCCAACTTGCAGGGAAAACCCGGGGGTTGATGGCAGGATTGACAGCCACCGTAAAAAAATCCTCACACTGTTCCATTCGAACTAGTGTGGTGCTGAGATGTCACCAATTACACTACGGGTCCTAAAGTGGTTTGTCATGTGGTGGTTATGGCAACACACTGTATCAGTGCATGCTCCCAACCTTACACACATACCTGGGAGGTATTCCATGAAGCACACTTATGAAACTGAGACTTAAAATAAGTAATTACTCGAGATAAAAGGATAAAGCCTACATCATAGTTGGTAAGTAATTAATTCTTATTTGATTGCAACCATTAAACTGTGAGAAACATGTATGTATTTGGTTATATATCTTTGGCAATGATCGGTCCTGTGTCAACAAAATGTATTACACCAGAATATTTATAATTGTATTGCTTGGGTTTAGCTATGTCGCAGCATTCCGATAAGAGAATAAAAATTGAAAGGTTATTGCATTCATGCTGAACAAGAAAGAAGGTGAGAGACCCAATCTCTTGGTAAAACACCCCCCAATGAAGGTTATACAGTTGAAACGTTGGGTTTCTTACCTTATTTCTTGTTCAGCATGGAAATAACCTTGTAACTTTTTTTCTTCACAGATGCACAAGGACACAGCTTTTTACTGTCTGTAATGTTGTTTCAACTGAAAAAAAATGTAACACACATAGCTAAATGGACTCAATTTTTTTTTAACTGTTCATTATGTGCATTTAAAGAAATCCATGTAAAGTCTTCTCTCTGTGAGTTATACCCTTGAAAATAAGCCTTTTGATTAAAAATACACTTAAAATGTAATCCTCTCGCCCCACCCACTCATTTGTATTATGGACCCATTGGCCAATCAGGGGAGTGAGATTCACAGAAGTTTGCATCTGGGAGGTAGGAAGGTATATTTGGGTGACAGATTGTTCACTTGAAATATACTAATCAGTATTTGGAGGGATTTTGACTGGATTGGGCTGTAAAGTGCCTGTCAAATGTGGCCCTCCTTCCTGTGACTCTAAGCCTGAAACTGATGGAGGGCATGATTTATTATCAAACAGCTTGGAAAAATTTAGATCGGGGTGCACAACTCCAGTCCTGGAGGTCTGTAGTAGGTTCTGGTTTTCGTTCTAACCAGTTTCATAATTAGAAATCAGTAATGAAACTTAGTATTTAATTATTTGGCTTGTTAGTGCTTTGATTCTTCCAAGACAAATCTTTATCATATTGTATATTTTTAATTTTCTAAAAACAATATTCGTATGTTTTGTGATCCAGACCTTACATTCTCTCTCATGTATTTCAAAACATTGTTTTAATACATACACAGTACTTCATGATGTATATACACAGGTTTAAATTAAAGCATGTTAGCTGGCGGCACGGTGGCACAGTGGGTAGCGCTGCTGCCTCACAGTTGGGAGACCTGGGGACCTGGGTTCGCTTCCCGGGTCCTCCCTGCATGGAGTTTGCATGTTCTCCCCGTGTCTGTGTGGGTTTCCTCCCACAGTCCAAAGACATGCAGGTTAGGTGGATTGGCAATTCTAAATTGGCCCTAGTGTGTGCTTGGTGTGTGGGTGTGTTTGTGTGTGTCCTGCGGTGGGTTGGCACCCTGCTCAGGATTGGTTCCTGCCTTGTGCCCTGTGTTGGCTGGGATTGGCTCCAGCAGACCCCCGTGACCCTGTATTTGGATTCAGCAGGTTGGAAAATGGATGGATGGATGGATTTAGAAAGGAATATAAATGACAAGCTGGTTAAGTTTGCAGATAATACCAAGATAAGTCGATTTGCAGATAATCTGGAATCCATTGAATCATTACAGAAAGACTTGGGCAGGATGCAGGCTTGGCCAGATTTGTGACAGATGAAATTTAATGTCAGGAAATGTAAAGTATTACACATAGGAAGTAAAAAATTGAGGTTTGAATACACAGTGGGAAGGCTGAATGTCAGGAGTACACATAATGAGAAGGACTTGGTAGTCTTAGTGGACTCATCACTATCAACTGCCAGACAGTGTTCAGAAGCCATTAAGAAGGCTAACAGAATGTCAGGTTATATAGCACCTTGATGTGTGGAGTACAAGTCACAGGAGGTTTTGCTCAAGCTTTATAACACACTGGTGATGCCTCATCTGGAATTCTGTGTGCAGTTTTGGTCTCCAGCACGCAAGAAGGACAAAGCACTGTTGGAAAAAGTCCAGACAAGGATGACTAGGCTCATTCCAGGGCTACAGGGGAAGAGTTATACAGTAATCCCTCCTCCATCGCGGGGGTTGCGTTCCAGAGCCACCCGCGAAATAAGAAAATCCGCGAAGTAGAAACCATATGTTTATATGGTTCTTTTTATATATTTTAAGCCCTTATAAACTCTCCCACACTATTATAAACATTTCACGCACAGTTATACAGCATAAACCCTTTGTATTCTCTTAGATATTAGGTAAGATTCATTGAAATTATGTATGTAAACACAGTTTACATACAGTAAAACCTAAATATTATTTTAAAGATATCGAGCGTCTCCAATATCACATACATTACAGCCATTACAACAGACAGGCCACCAGCAATAAATACGTACAATGCAAGAAAAATTGTATACAGTAAAATGTGTGTACAGCGACACTAAACTATGTACATGTAATAAGTACTGCACGTAAATAATTAATTATGGTTACTCACCAACAATGACACGACGACTTGTCCGATAACGATGAGTTTAATTTTACTGCACAACAAAGGATAGCGTTACAGCTCTTCTAAAGGAGCCTCTTCAGGCGACTGTTTAGCACCACCGTTGTTCTTCTTCCATCACTCTTCAATCCAAATCCCTAAAGCAGATTCCATCCAGACTGCTGCCTTATCACGTCCACTTGCAACTTGTTTTGCGCCCTGATTAAAGGACACTGCGGCCGTAGATCTTATATGCTTTTCCTCCTTTTTAAATAAAAAGAATCGTGGACTCATTGATGCTGTAATTGTGTCCTGCAGCGGTGTAGCTGTTTCCTTCCTTCAACATATCCAAAACTTTTACCTTTTCTGCAATCCTGAAGCATTAGCAGTAACGTGCATTAATTCTGAATGAGTGAGATGAGACTTCCTGGTTAATGCAGCACTCCGTTGCTGAGCCAATCAGCAGCACACAGGAACTTAACTGCGTGCTCTGATTGGGTAGCTTCTCAGCCATCCGCCAATAGCGTCCCTTGTTTGAATTTAAATGCGTCCCTTGTTTGAATTCAAATGGGCAAATCAACTGAGGAAGCACACGTACTGTAGACCGCAGACATCCGTGAAGCAGTGAAAAATCCGCGATATATATTCACATATGCTTACATTTAAAATCCGCGATGGAGTGAAGCCGCGAAAGATGAAGCGCGATATAGCGAGGCATCACTGTAATGAAAGAATAAAAGAGCTGAGCCTTTTCAGTTTAAGCAAAAGAAGACGAACTGGAAACCTGACTGAAGTGTTTAAAATTATGACGGCAATTAGTCCGGTGGATCAAGACTGTGACTTTAAAATGAGTTCAACAAGAACACGGAGACTCAATTGGAAACTTAAGGGTAAACTTCGCAAAAAATTCAGGAAGCTTATCTTCACACAGTCACATGGAATAAGTGACCAAGTAGTGTGGTAGACAGTAGGACTTTTGGGACTTTCAAAGCTCAACTTGATGTTATTTTAGAAGGATTAAGTGGATTGGAATGGCAAGGTTTGTTGGGCTGAATGGCCTGTTCTCGTCCAGATTGTTCTAATGTTGTTAAAACACCAACACAGTCACAGTGAGGCGCTATGCAGATGTACTACTGTTAAACCCTAACCCTAATCCTAAACCTCACCCACGGTGTTTTGTGACACAGTTTTGTTGAATAATTTGTTGGTTAAAACTACTCAGCGTTAGTGTGTCAGAGAGAGGATGTGCAGCATTGTTTGGTCATTCTGGTGTCTCTATTTGTCTAACTCTTTGTCTATCAGTCATTCAAACAAGGCTAGTGACTAGTACCTTCACACACTAATGCTTTGAAAGGTTTTGTTAAGTGTTTTAAGCCCTTGCTACCCATAGTAAGTAGCCATTGTTCTAAACTGTCCTGGTATATTCCTTCTCCACTCTCTCAGTCGGTAATTTTTTTAAGATACTGGTGATGTTGTGTAGTCTCACCTGGTGTGGCATTAGGTGTTTCTAAAGCTGAGAGTTACGGCCAGCACATTGGTCTTCCTCATGTACCTTCATGAATACGTCACATTGCTGTATTGATGAGCATAGTCTAGGCCTCAGTTCAAGCAAACTTGACAGGTAAATGCCACAGCGATAAGAACGTCCCGCAGCGTCCGAGACTCAGAAAGGTACCGGCGGGCAGCAATTCTCTCCGCTTTGCTCGATGGCATTTCTAAGCCCACCACTTGAAATGCGAGGATAAGTTCAGAACAAAGCAAATGGAAGTGGCGGCACAACAACTCCTGCGTGTCGTCTGCGTTTGTGTCTCCATAACGACAAGAGCCAGGGCAATTAGGAGCAATCTCGTGCATCAAATCTCAGAACCGAAAGCACAAATTTAGGCTTCAATAATGTCATGAAAGGAAAAGGAAGAAAAAAAAAAGTATACTGTGCCGGAGGGCTGAATAATAAATGGGGAGGTAGGTCGCCAATTTGTCCTACTTGACCGCAATTCTGTATTGTGACACAACAGGCAGCAGGCAAAATGTTCACAAGAACACACCGGCTTTTATTCAGTATAGTCTAAAATTAAGTCATCTACAAAGACACTCTGTAGATTATTAAAAGGCAACAAATGCCAGGCACAAGTGCCCACAAACAAGTGTTTAAGATTGGCTGTTCACTTGATAACCATCATTCAGCAGAGTCTGCACAAAAAAAACTGTGTGGCGAAGTAAGGGAGACCTCCTGGTAAAGGAGAAAAAGGTTGGCCACCTAAATGGCTCAATACATGTGAAGGACTGGACAAACAAAACAAAATGTTGGCATGAAATTGATATAAGGGATGGAAATGTAATTACAATGTGGGAAAATGGGCACTAAGATGATTCAAGGGAAGTGAATAACCTGTTGAGTTGGAAAATAACCTGTTGAGAGGCTCAGGACGTGTCCAACATACAGTTACGTCCAACTTTATACCATGAGCAGGTAATGATAGCTCATCCCAAAGGACTGATTTTAACAACAAGGACCAGCAAATGAAGATATCTTAAAGGGGCAAGGCAGAGAATAGTAAAAGGAAATGGGCAGAGGTCAAAACCCCAAAATAAACAAATATCAAGAAAAAGCATGACAGTCCAATATGCTTACAATAATCAAAATCATATACACGCAAAGTCCTGAACTTAACAAACACAAGCGAGGAACTTCCACAATATCTAGAGTCAAAACGTAAACAGTGAGAATAGTGTCCTATCATCTTTTATAGGTGAGGAACAGTGAGGTTATTTCTTACAAATATTATATAACGATAATAATATATGACATAATATGTCACATAACCATAAACATGTCCGCAGCCTGTGAGAATAAACCAAAATATAAAATGGTGGCTTTCTAATAGTCTTTTATGGTAGTTAGGGTAGTGATGAAGTATCTGTAACCAGCTTATTAGCCAAGTTTAGACTGTCATTGTTTGCACTTTGCTGTTCTATTAGTACACACCTACTATGTCATGAGTGTATTTCATGTGAGGCAAGATTAAATAAGCCAAGGTGTCAAAAAAGCTTCGAAATAAGCTAGCCATCCATTTACTAAGCCAATTTAACCCACAGTCTGTCCTACCTACATAGGTTTCCAGGTAAGAACCAGACCAGTTCCTAGGTACACATCCAACCATCAATTTTCTGAGCACTTCCATCTTTCCATGTACAGTGCCTTCAAAAAGTGTTCACTTCCTGGTGTTTTTTGTGTTCTCGCCCCTCCTTGAACCTGTTATGCCACTCAAAGACACCTGATTTTTTTAGTGCATCCTCACAACGTCTTTTTTCAAGAGCTCCAACGTTTCAGTAGCAGATAGATAGATAGATAGATAGATAGATAGATAGATAGATAGATAGATAGATAGATAGATAGATAGATAGATAGATAGATAGATAGATAGATAGATAGATAGATAGATAGATAGATAGATACTTTATTAATCCCAAGGGGAAATTCACATACTCCAGCAGCAGCATACTGATAAAGAACAATATTAAATTAAAGAGTGATAACAATGCAGGTATACAGACAGACAATAACTCTGTACCACATGCGGCACTACACAGCCATTCTAGAATTAATTTGTCAAACCTTATATGTGCTTTCACTGTGTTCATTACCTTTTGGGGCTATACTAACGAACACTAGATTGGCTTCACAAACCAAATTTAGCTTTTGAAGATCCCTATTCAGCAATGAAGTGTATGGTTTTGCTTGGCTGCTAACTGACGTTTCTCTGTGATGCTTTGTGCATCGAAGCACTAAATAAAATTTATTTATTTGTATTAACAAATGGAGTAGCTGATTTCATTGCCACTGTATTCCTGTTTTATTCAATAACTAGTGTAGAGAAATGCCCATTTTTTTAAAACGGGCTTTATGTTACAATGGTAAGGCCGTCTGTTTCGATTGTGTCATGCATTTACAAACCTCTCTTTACTGGATATGTCTTACATCCCTCTTTCTTTGTACGTCTTGTTGCCTTTTTTCATTGGACATTCTAACGCTTACAGTCCCTCTTTCTGTTGTCTGTCTTTGTCGGACATTCCAGCCCTGTTGTGGAAGCCCAGGCTGAGACAGATGAACATATTCCATACAATTCTTATGCTGGCCATTTGCCTTTTGTTCATCAGACATTCCCACCGTCTTGTGCATGCTGACTGGACAAAGAGAGAGGACTGTTGATATACTTAATTGCCCCCCGGTGTCTGTGATGATTTGTATTTTTTTAATCTGTATAGCATTATGAATAAACTTACAATTCAAAGCGCTATATAACAATGAACTTAATTGAGCTAATGCTGTATTATTTAACCTAACTTCAACAATTCGACTGACTACCTTAAAGGTCTTCTTATTGAGTCAGCGGGCACAGTGGTTTTTTTATTAATTTCCTATTCCCCACCTCCCATGACTTTATCAACCCGGACATTAACAATATGAAGGCCTGGCCTTAAGCAGGGCTGTGTGGATTTGTCTGGTAATTGGAAGTGGCAGGCGGCTGCTGTTCAGGTGCCTTGCGGCGACGTGTACCCTATAACCATACACAAATTGATGTGACGTGTGGCATTAGATGAAATTACCAAGCAGCCAATGCCTGGGAAATTCTTCATCGTTAGAGGTCTACGTCAACCTTCTTCACCAGCCCGATCTCCCCCACCACAACCCCCATGTGCTCCATTTGTTCTGCGACTGCTCCAGTGTTAACTGCTGATTTGAGGAAGGAGAAAGTTTCATGTAAGTCTGTGGCAGGGTGATGTGCTGACGCTTTAAAGGATCCACTCTGAGGCTCACATGGCTGCCTAATTGTGACAAAGCCGGGTAAGCCATCCCTTCAGAAGCTTTATGATTCTATTTAGCAGACATTTTTTATTTTCCCCCAAGATGACTTCCAGAACAAGTTACAGTTGTACAGATGTGTTTTTTTTTTTTACATTTGGTACCACAGCAGGTTAAACAACTCACTGAAGGCTACCCTCTCTCTCTGTGTGTGTGTGTGTGAACTGAATGGGCAGCCTTGTGGATTAGAGTCCAGTGCCCTACCCTGCAATGCTTTGTGTTTCACATTTTTTAGGTTGCAGCCTTGTCCTAAATCATTTAAATCAGGGGTGTCGAACTCCAATCCTGCAGGGCCGCAATGACTGCAGGTTTTCATTCTAACCACCTTCTTAATTAGTGACCTGTTTTTCCTGCTAATTAACTTCTTTTGCCTTAGATTTAATTAACTCGACTCAGACCCCCTTAGTTCCTTCTATTTCCTTAATTAGCAGCCAAACAATAATGAGACACAAAATGAGAAAACAGGTGACCAGCTAACCACATTTTCTGAACATAAAGAAAGGTGAGGGTGTTGGTGAGGTTGATTTCTCAGGTCAGTAATCAGAAACAGAAAATCAACACTTTGGGAAATGTCTGCTGTAGCAGAATGAGAGCAGCAGCAAGCTATGGAATTAAGTAACGGGTTTAATTAACAGCAAGAATTGGCTACTCATTAAGAAACTGGTTGGAGTTTGATGTTCCAGTTTAGCTGGTCATCTGTTGGCTCGTTTCACGTCTCATTTCTGTTTGGCTGCCATTTAATGAAGAAACAAATCAATTCAGAGGATGGAATCCTTAAAAACAGGGCTATTAAAAGGAAGGAAAAAGGAGTTAATTAGTGAAAACTGGTCACTGATTAGGAAAAGGGTTAGAATGAAAACCTGCAGCCACTGTGGCCCTCTAGGCCTGGAGTTCGACACCTGTGATTTAAATTGTTGGCAGTGCATTTAAATTGATCATTTAAATCAGAGGTTCTCAAAGTCGGTCCTGGGGGCCCACTGTGGCTTCAGGTTTTTGCTTCAACCATATTCCTAATCACAGACAACTGATAACTCTGATATCAATTAATTATCTGGTATTTTTTTCCTCTTCTCTTATTCAACATTAAGAAAGCACAGCAGCATGATTTTTACATTTATAAGACATTTAGAAATATTTCTTCTTAAGTGCTTAACTCACTTTTGTTGCTTTCATTATATTTTACCCTTTCTCTGTGCAGTTTTCCCCTTCATTGGATTTTATTAATGACAATTAAAAAATGAGGAGAGCAGACATCCAGGCAAACAACACTGAATCATGAAATGCTGCAACTACTTTACCATTAGGCCCACTAATTAGAAAACAAAGGATTAATTAAACAATTAGAACACCAGAAAAACAGAATGAACATCAAGATGAAAATATTGTTTAAAAGAAGAAAAAAAATGCGTTATTACCATATAACTGCTTAGTACATCCATCCATCCATTATCCAACCCGCTGAATCCGAACACAGGGTCACGGGGGTCTGCTGGAGCCAATCCCAGCCAACACAGGGCACAAGGCAGGAACCAATCCTGGGCAGGGTGCCAACCCACCGCAGGACACACACAAACACACCCACACACCAAGCACACACTAGGGCCAATTTAGAATCACCAATCCACCTAACCTGCATGTCTTTGGACTGCGGGAGGAAACCGGAGCACCCGGAGGAAACCCACGCAGACACGGGGAGAACATGCAAACTCCACGCAGGGAGAACCCGGGAAGCGAACCCAGGTCCCCAGGTCTCCTAACTGCGAGGCAGCAGTGCTACCCACTGCACCACCGTGCCGCCCTGCTTAGTACATTTTAATATATATTTTTTTTTTTTTACCAAACTTAGTTTTTTAATTTCTATATTGTTCCCAAAACACCGAATCTGGGAAATAATAGTTCACTTAATTAGCCCAGGATTCCAATTAAAAACAGAAGCTGGTTTGAATAAAAATCAGCAGCCACAGAGGGACCCCAGGACCGACGTTGATAACCCCTGATTTAAATGGCAGGCAGTGTGGTGCAGTAGTTAAGGCTTTGGACCTCAAACCCTGAGGTTGTGGGTTCAAATCCCGCCACTGGCACTATGTGACCCTGAGAAAGTCACTTCACCCATCTGTGCTCCAATTGGAAAAAGAAAAGAAATGTAACAAATTGAATCTTTAATGTTATAAGTCACTTTGGATAAAGGCATCAAATAAATAAATGTAAATTATTTTTTTCCCCACATCAAGCAGCACTTCACACCCCACAATGACAAAGTGAAAACAGGATGTTAGAATTCTTTGTAGATTTATTAAAAAATAAACGTGAAATATTGAGACAGGTATTGAGACCCTTTGCTGAGACACTGGAAATGTGACTCTGCTGCATCCCATTCTATTGATCTGCATTGAGATATTTTTACACCTTGTTTGGAGTCCACCTGTGGTCAACTTAATTGATCTGGCACGACTACGAAAGACACACACTTGTCTATAGCTTGAGAAAGCGCACTCATTCAGGACAAGCCGCTGCTCCTCCTCATGGAATTGAGCTGGTTGAAGCGGTTCTGTCAAGTGACTAAGATGATTCACTGGGGAGGTGTTTCTGGCATATCCAACTAGGTGGAGACCTACAGGCAGAGCAAGTCATGCTGCAGAGATTATATCTCTCAATCAGCCTGGGAATCGCCTCAGTATCCCCACAGGAGAGTCTGAGGAGGTGGTGGGAAAAAGGGACATTGAGTTACCTTTTCTTAGACTGCTGCCCCTGCAACATGAACCCAGATATGTGGCAGAAAATGGATGGATGGAGCTATCTATAGAAGGTCCCACAGTCAAGGAAAAATTTAGCCAAGAGGTTGAAGGAATTGCCTGCAGAGCTTAGGGACAGATCACTGCAACACTCTTAACAATCTGGGCTTCATAGTGGAGTGGCCAGACAAACATCTGTCCTCAGTAAAAGACAGATGAGAGCCCACTTTGAGTTTACAAAAAGCAGGTCAAAGACTCTCTGAGGCTGTAAGAAACAAGATCCTGTGGTCTGTTAAAACCAAGATTTCACTGTTTGGCCTCAGTTCTAAGCGTCATGTCTTCTGAAAACCAAGCACCACTCATCACCTGCCCCAATACCATTCCAACGATGGAGCATGGTGTGTGGTCATGGATTGAGAAGCTACATAGCACTGAGGGAAGGCGGAACGGAGCAAAGTACAGTGATATCCTTAATGAAAACCTGCTGCAGAGTCCTGTGGACCTCAGACTAGGCCAAAGGTTCACCTTCTAACAGGAGAAAGTGAAGACAACACAGGAGTGGTCCAAAGACAATGCTGTGAATGTCCTTGAGTGGCCCAGCCAGAGCCTGGACTTGAACCCATCGAACATTTCTGGAGAGACCTGAAAATAACTGTCCACTGATGGTCTCCATCTAACCTCACTGAGCTTGAGGGGATATCTAGAGAAGAATGGCAGAAAATCCCCAAATCCAGGTGTGTGAAGCTTGTTACATCAAATACAAGAAAACACCAGGCTGGAATCTTTACCAGAGGGGCTTCAACAAAGTACTGACTGAAGGGTCTGAATACTTGTATCAATTGGGATATTGCGGGGGGGGTCCATAAATTGTCAAAAATTTCTAAAATCCTGCTATTGCTTTGTCATTCTATGGTACTGAGTGTTGCTTGACGTGAGAAAACAATTTTAGCATAAAGCTGCAACATGAAGGGGTCTGAATATTTTTAATGTGCTGTATGTTTTTTTTTCTCCCAAACATGTTAGGCATAAACAGATGGGGCATTTTTGGTGTCTTAGGTCAACCTGAAATGCCCTCTACCCTGGTGGTGCCAACTCATGTGCTACAATAAGTTGGCTCACTGCAAGACAGAGTAAAATTTGGATGAAGCCGAACCTTGGCCCAGACTGCAGTGCATTTGACACATTCAGAGGTCAAATAAAGTAAACGCCTATATAGTGCCTTCCAAAGTGAACTGGAGGGGATAGCCCACTGGAGCCGTACAGTTTAACCACTTCTTTTTCTTCTTGAGATGCCAGCCCTGCTGTTACAGCTGCCATGTTTCCACAAGTGTGCGAGCTGCTGGAGTTTGGCACACGAAAAGGCTGGGAGGCACTCGGCTGAGTCTCTTTGCAAGCTGCTGCCTTTGATGTTGCTTGGCATGTTTGCCCATTCTCATAGCAGCTGCAGTACGGGCAATTTATTCCACGCTGGGGTAGCCTTGTCATGCCGCTGTCTTCTCAATTACAGCTCACGGTTTGATGTCTTTGTAAATTTGTTCAGAAGGAAAAAGAATCTCTGCTCCACTTAGTGAGATCATTGCATGTCACCATGGCAAGACCGGCCACTAGGCTGTTGTTAATCACTTTGTTTTATGTAGCGTCAGGTTTGAAAAGTACAGCACCTCTGGATAAGGAAATGAAACCTCCAGCCAATTGGATAGCTCTGCTGAACAGGGCATGAAGTTCTTATGTGGGGTACACATTATCAGCATCACAAATGGCTCCCTTAAATATTGCCTAAGTGTATGGCCTTGGCACCCCTAGTTGTGTTTAACTGAAAGTGCATGGGTGTTTAATACCTAGAGTGGGTGCTGCCAGTGAAGGGTAATGCCAGGGTTCTCCCATAATACACTTGACCAGGGTTTGTTAAACCAGCACTTCTCAACCTTTAAGTATTTGTGACCCGAGTTTTCATTAAAGTTTTAATCGCACCCCCCCCCCAAGGTTTTTTTGAAAGGAGCCCACTAATACCAATTTGTTCTTTTTTAATTAATGATACAGTATATCATAGATGCATATTTTATTATACCTGCTTAACTTTTATCGACATTTATCTAACTCTGTATTTATTTTTCTAGTATCAAAATGTAGTTTAAGTTAATTTTTTTTGGTTTCAATAGATGTATTTTTCATATTTTCGATTCTTGTTTTCTCTTTTTCACATCTTCGCGCCCCCCTTTTTTTTAATTCATGCCCCCATAAGGGGGCCCACTCCACAGATTGAGAACCACTGTGTTAAACTATGGGTTGCGGGTTGCCGCTATTGTGTTGCGGGTTACTGCTGTGTTTAATGGTATTGGGTTGCGGATGGTTTGCAAAGTCGATCACCACAGGTTGATTAAGCAATCGACATTACCCCAGTGAACATTCTGAATTCCCAGAAGGCCCCCTGCACTGATGATCATTTGGGCATTGAACAAGGAATGGGTCTCAAAAGTTCATGCAAAAAGACAATTTCCCATCTGGGATTAAGAAAGTACAGTGGTGTGAAAAACTATTTACCCCCTTCCTGATTTCTTATTCTTTTGCATGTTTGTCACACAAAATGTTTCTGATCATCAAACACATTTAACCATTAGTCAAATATAACACAAGTAAACACAAAATGCAGTTTTTAAATGATGGTGTTTATTATTTAGGGAGAAAAAAAATCCAAACCTACATGGCCCTGTGTGAAAAAGTAATTGCCCCCTTGTTAATAAATAACCTAACTGTGGTGTATCACACCTGAGTTCAATTTCCGTAGCCACCCCCAGGCCTGATTACTGCCACACCTGTTTCAATCAAGAAATCACTTAAATAGGAGCTGCATGACACAGAGAAGTAGACCAAAAGCACCTCAAAAGCTAGACATCATGCCAAGATCCAAAGAAATTCAGGAACAAATGAGAACAGAAGTAATTGAGATCTATCAGTCTGGTAAAGGTTATAAAGCCATTTCTAAAGCTTTGGGACTCCAGCGAACCACAGTGAGAGCCATTATCCACAAATGGCAAAAGCATGGAACAGTGATGAACCTTCCCAGGAGTGGCCGGCCGACCAAAATTACCCCAAGAGCGCAGAGACGACTCATCCGAGAGGTCACAAAAGACCCCAGGACAACGTCTAAAGAACTGCAGGCCTCACTTGCCTCAATTAAGGTCAGTGTTCACGACTCCACCATAAGAAAGAGACTGGGCAAAAACGGCCTGCATGGCAGATTTCCAAGACGCAAACCACTGTTAAGCAAAAAGAACATTAGGGCTCGTCTCAATTTTGCTAAGAAACATCTCAATGATTGCGAAGACTGTTGGGAAAATACCTTGTGGACTGATGAGTCAAAAGTTGAACTTTTTGGAAGGCAAATGTCCCGTTACATCTGGCGTAAAAGGAACACAGCATTTCAGAAAAAGAACATCATACCAACAGTAAAATATGGTGGTGGTAGTGTGATGGTCTGGGGTTGTTTTGCTGCTTCAGGACCTGGAAGGCTTGCTGTGATAGATGGAACCATGAATTCTACTGTCTACCAAAAAATCCTGAAGGAGAATGTCCGGCCATCTGTTCGTCAACTCAAGCTGAAGCGATCTTGGGTGCTGCAACAGGACAATGACCCAAAACACACCAGCAAATCCACCTCTGAATGGCTGAAGAAAAACAAAATGAAGACTTTGGAGTGGCCTAGTCAAAGTCCTGACCTGAATCCAATTGAGATGCTATGGCATGACCTTAAAAAGGCGGTTCATGCTAGAAAACCCTCAAATAAAGCTGAATTACAACAATTTTGCAAAGATGAGTGGGCCAAAATTCCTCCAGAGCGCTGTAAAAGACTCATTGCAAGTTATCGCAAACGCTTGATTGCAGTTATTGCTGCTAAGGGTGGCCCAACCAGTTATTAGGTTCAGGGGGCAATTACTTTTTCACACAGGGCCATGTAGGTTTGGATTTTTTTTTCTCCCTAAATAATAAACACCACCATTTACAAACTGCATTTTGTGTTTACTTGTGTTATATTTGACTAATGGTTAAATGCGTTTGATGATCAGAAACATTTTGTGTGACAAACATGCAAAAGAATAAGAAATCAGGAAGGGGGCAAATAGTTTTTCACACCACTGTATGTCCAATCAAATCCAAATTTTTGAGTAAAAAAAACTAATTTATGAGATTCAGCCATTTTAATAGAAAACCAGCTGTGTAGGATATCCATCCATCCATTTTCCAACCCGCTGCATCCTAACACAGGGTCACGGGGGTCTGCTGGAGCCAATCCCAGCCAACACAGGGCACAAGGCAGGGAACCAATCCCGGGCAGGGTGCCAACCCACCACAGGTGTAGGATATCTCCACACTTATAGTCAATAACCTTTCAAGCACCCCAGGGTGTGGTGTCCTCTCGATACTCAAAATCACAATAGCGTTTTTGTGCCACATGGTTGGTTTTGTTTTGAATAATTTCCCTATTTATGTGAGAATTCACACAAGCAAATTGAAAACCTATTCTTACCTCGAAAAAAATAGTACCAGGAATAAACGATAAAATGAGCATTTCCAGATCCCTTCTGTTGCTACAACCATACCTTGGAAACTATGAAGGTGTTTTTGTTTTTATCAAACTCAAAGAAGACGTATTTGGTAAGTTTTTATGAATTTATTTTCAAGTGGTGCTCTGTGCCCCATTTCCTCCATTGTAAAGCACCTGTGTGGGCAAGATAGTTTTTTAAATTAAAAAAAAACACACACTGGACTTGAGAACACAATTTTGTGTGGTAAATACACATACACCATGTTTATGTAGAAATACCTTTGAGTTAAAAAATACAAAATTTACCCTTTAAGCTTTACTAAACAATTTTTCATAACAGATGTGCTGCAAGGACATGTTAATTTTTGAAAGAACAATATGATTGGCCACTTAACTTAGTCACTTGATGTTTGGCACTGGATAAGGAATAAAATAATTTTAAAAAATCAATTGGTGGTGTTTATTTAAAAAAAAAATAATGTTTTTGAAGGGAGCTCCACCGTGAACAATACTCTTCTCTAAATTAGTTTGCAAATAGTTCAACATCCCTGTTTTAATTTAACAATTTAATAACCTGCTGTGGTCATGGATGAAACTGCAGGTCCACAAGTTGAAATGTTGGGGTGCCAACCCGGTCGTCCTTGTTTCATTGAAACAACAGTCCAAACAAAACATGTGTTCGATGGCGCTAAACAAACAGAAATCAAGCTCCTAGCTCGAGGAACCTTTCCCTGCTGATTAAGAGTCAGAGTCATGGTGGGATGGAGCTCCATCCTGAGGTGTGTTCTCATGCTGAGTAATGCCTCCTTCTGGGAGCCACGGGATATGCAGCAGCAGGACCAGAAGGGGCAGGGTCTGTTGACCTCATTGGGCATGTTCTCAGCAATGTGGATGGAAAAACTGAAGATAAGGTAAGCGCTGGTGCCCCCTCTTGACCCGGGGTGGAAGTACATACCTTTGAAGAGCCCGGACAATGATCCACTGATTCACATGCATGACACTGCATAAAAAGTGAATCATTGCTAACAGATTTGTCTTCGTTTTTTTTTCAGTTTCATACAGGTGACAAAATAATGAAAGATTTGAGTGACCTTGTGCTGAATTGTCGGGCTACACTGCACTACAGTTTGTCTCACCCTTGTGATATTTTCTGGTGGTTTCACAATTCTCAATGGTGCAAAAATATGCCCTTCATAAAAACAATAACATTTTTAAAACAGAAGAGTGATAAACATAATGCAAAATTTCTTTGCACCTCTGTTACAAATTTATGCTGTAATGGGAACACCTGATGAGTTAATAGCCGCATAAAACAGCATTTAGCATTTAACCCTGTCACCAAGAATGGACTACTGCACAGATTAATGTTGGTCACAGGGCCCCCGAATTTGATCAAAATGTTTGAAAAGTATTTGTTGTTTGTTTTTCTAAACCTCTCCCTGCAGATATACTTGGCAGATCCTGTCCTCTTTTAACTCCATTACCATTATCCTTGTGATAACTCATATGCATGCCATCATCCCTAAGCTCACGTGTCTCCAGTGGTGGAGTGTTGCAGCAGGAGACATTGATACAGGCTATCGGAACAGACGGCGTTACTACATAATCATGTGTTGTTCCATCACAGACACAACTGTGACCCAATTTCGGCTGCAATCCATGGTTCAAGAAGCTCTGCTTAAAGCCATAAGGTCATTTGTCACATGCTAGGCATGGTACCTGTTGAAGACAGGTAATAGCAAATATATTTTATAATTATTCTATCTCTTGCCCTACATGTATTTTCAGTGTGTGTTTGTTAACATCTCTTTTCCGGTGCTCCCTCTCTTGAGCTCACGTTCCTGTAAAGCCTGCTTTTCAGACTCTGACATTATTTTTGAGGCACCTTTCTCACCTCCTGGTTCAGTTTTATGCTTTCCGTCTTTGAAGGCAACTCTGTCAGCATCCCTTATATGCCTTTACTCCCTCTCATGCATCTCACACTCACACTTCATCTTTCGTTGCATCACTTAAGCCAAACTGACCAATCAGATTGCTCAGGGCGACTGGACGCACAGAGACCTTAGTGTTTTATTAAAAAGTTGATATTAAATGATCACTAAAAATGAAAGGAGGATCAGAGCAAAATCAAAGCACTTAATACCAAATTGACAATGTGAGATCCTCAAACCACATGTTGAGAATTACTCATTTTAGTCACTAGAATAGCCCCTGTGCACTGCTTGTCACACTAAGGTTGAGGCTTTCCTACCCATGCAGTTCCCTGTGAGAGGCACTATATAGGATAAAGTAGCGGTAACTGATGACCCATCACTGTCTTGTCAGTCACGTTGTACTGAAATGTCTTCTTCCTGCAAGGAGTGAAGCTCTCAATGGCACCTGCACTGCTGAGAGATGTGCTAGATGACACCTAATGAGCCAACAGCCTGAGGGGACAAGACAAAGTGAGGGAGAAAGGCGGGTGGCACGTCTTCAGCTCCCTGGCTCGCTCGCTAATTGCACTTCACTCCATGTCGCAGCGTTTTATGTAATTGCAGAACAATTTTGCATTTGTGCTTTTACCCTGTGATGCGTTGCTTGTTATTTTATTTTAAATGCTACAGCGACTTATCTTCTGAACCCTTTGTCTCTAGTTAGCAAAAATAATTAAAGTAAAGCAGAGGAAGATTGAATTTTTTCCAAACATACAACTTGTTCGGCAACCTGTCAAGCTGCTCACCCTGATAGGTGCTTTATGCTTTAGCCAAATAAATTAGCTTCTTTATATAGTGCTCTTCAGTTTGTATGTTTCCGCTTTGTCTATTCTGGTTTTCCTCCAGATCCCCAGTGTCATGCAGGTTATGTTAATTGGTAATCCCTCATTTACCAGGTCTGTGCGAGTTGGCCCTCCGGTAAACTGGCAGCCCATCCTCAGCTGTTTCCTACTTAGTCCCAGTGCATTCCAGAAAAAGTTTCGGCCCCCCATAGCCCTGAATTAAATTAAGGAAGTTTGATGATATTATGCTGTGTTAGCTAATTACTTTCATCCCACATTTCACCCAAAATTGCACTGTTTTTTAGGGAGAGATATTTAAGGGGATTTGCACTGCAAAACTCTTTTTGTTTATGGCTTGCCGAGCTTGTGCGCTAATTTCTTTGCTTGATAATAGTCCATGATTAATCCTGACTAGGCTATCCCTGGAAATGGACAAAAATCATTCCTGAAAGCAAAACTCAAATCATCTTTATTGCTTAGAAGCAATCATGTTTTCACAAGGGAGATTGCTTCGATGTGGTTCATGACGTGGCGTGCCAAGGAGGCAACTATGAAGAGCGATGAGGTGCAAAGTGAGGTGCTCCATCGTCCAAAACACCAAAGTCCAAAACTGTTAACAGATTTGTAAGCCTGTGCTTGTGTACAACCAGTCAGCATAATTCATCACACCAGCTCCACCCACAATAGTTTCTGGTTGAACAAAAACGACATAACTCTGGAGTAGGAGCTAAAAACAAAAAAATAAAGTACCAGGAACTACAAATGGGCCGAGTTCCGGAATTGGGAACGCTACAAATGTTACAGAGTTTCTAAAAAGTTTCTGGATCCTGAAAAACGTTCTATCAGTGGAAAAGCACTTCAAGTCTTTTTAATTTTAGTCATTGTTCAGACCAAATTTATTTATTTTCTTATTGTACTTACCTACCTATTTATGCATTTATTTATTTAAACAGCTTCTGTAAAAAGCCATATTTCAACCTGGTGACCAATAAAAGTTTATCTATCTATCTAATCATCTGTCTGTCTATCTATTATATAGTGCCTTTCAAATCTATCTATGATATATTGCCTATCTATCTATCTATTGTAACAAGGTGCTATATAAATAAGCGCCCGACCCGACACAGATTGGACACGGGAGGCACATATAAAAATAAAACAAACTTTTATTTTCTTCAGCTGCAGGGCACGTCTTCCCCATAATCCCCCCAGCCACAACACAGTCCCAAGCACAAACTGAAAAGACAAACACAACACTCCTTTCTCTCTTGTACCACCACTCCTCCCAGGCAACCTTGTCCTCCTCCACCCAACTCTGGCCGCTGAGTGGTGGTCGCTGGCTCCTTTTATTGAGTACCTGGAAGTGCTCCAGGTGCTTGATTGCCGACATCCGGCTGCACTTCCGGGTGTGGTGAAACCAGTGCCCAAAAGGGCCCATCAGCTTCTGCTGCAGCACTCCCTGGTGGTGCCTGTGGAACCCAACAGGGCTACACAGAACTCCAACCCCCATGAAGCCCTGGGGGAGTCCGAGGCTGCCATCTAGTGTCCAGGAGGAGATACTGGGTTTCCCATCCTTGTCCCCCTTGTACGGGCCCCAGCCTTCTATCTATCTATCTATCTATCTATCTATCTATCTATCTATCTATCTATCTATCTATCTATCTATCTATCTATCTATCTATCTATCTATCTATCTATCTATCTATCTATCTATCTGTTATATAGTGCCTTTCTATCTATCTATCTATCTATCTATCTATCTATCTATCTATCTATCTATCTATCTATCTATCTATCTATCTATCTATCTATCTATCTATCTATCTATCTATCTATCTATCTATCTATCTATCTGTTGTGTCTCATGTTACTGTAGTTCCAAAATAAATTAAGCCGCTTCCTTCCCTCAGTAATACTGAGATAAAAGTGTTCGTGAGCAAAACATGAAGTAACCTGCCCCAAGTGGTGAGTCTTAAATGTAGCATTACTGTATGCAGTTGGCTTACACATCACAAGCACCTTAGGCAAATGTCACACCAATTTATGTAACACTGCCAGCATGTTAAGTATCTGCCTGCCCCCAGTGGTCGTATCTTGAAACTGCATCACCACAGTTAACACTTGCTCTTCCCAAGTGGTGTTGATATGCAATGTGTTTCGCAACAAGAAACAGCATTCCCCTAGTGATGATTCTTTTTAACTGCAACATTACGGTAAGTGATTGCCCTATCCAGTGTACTTATGACATGTTACTATAAAATTAAATTAAGCTGCTGACTTAATGCCAGTGGTGTTAACATAAAAGTGTGACCGCACAATAAAGAGTTACCTGCTTCCAATTGGGGATGGGGTTGTATTTTAAATGCATCTTTACAATATGTAGTTGCTCTGCTTGAGGCGCTTTTGATGTGTGACTGTTGTGACACATTAAGTACCTGTCTGCCCCCAGTGGTAATGAAAAGAAACTACAGGACTAGAATAGGAACTTGCCAAACCCGCATGGTGGTTCTGTCAAACTGCAGCGCTATGGTAAGTACTGCCCTGCCCTGCCCTGCCCTAGTTGCTTATGAGCTATGCTAGACACTCCAAACATTAAATCAGTGGTCCTATAACTCTGGGACTCTGAAACAAACTTCTGAGTCATGCAGCTGAAGAAGAAACCTTGACAACTTTTAAGAAGAATCTGGATGAGATATTGGGACGGCTTAGCTATTATCTGAACAAATGGGCTTGATGGACCGAATGGTCTCATCTCATTTGTCCAATTTCATATGTTCTTATGAAACTACAAAATTGCAGTAGTTGCCCTGAGTGTTTTTGACGTGACTGTAGCCACACGTGAAGCACCAGTGGAGGTGAGTTGGCTGCCCTTCCCCAGTGGTGGTGATGGCGATGGCAAAACTACAGTGCTACAGAAAATGGAATTTCCTTCCCACAGTCATTCCAATGTCACACTGCAGCTGATTGCCAGTCTTCTCTGTATTGATCGAAAGAAGCAACCCTGTCTATCTCAATAAATGTTGTGCTTTATATCATTTTATCTGCTGCACACAGCCCCTTAACCAAGAAGAAATGAGGTCACTAGTGCTGTCTCATTTGTCCAGTATCCACCATAATTGGCTGCTCTGCAATCCATTCTGGAAAGTTAAAACTGCATAGCAGATAGCTGCCATGTCCCAAGACCTCATTACATGAAACTACTGGAATACTAAACAGCTGCTACCAGTGGTATTGATATGAAAATGCTTACTGCCCCAGTCATGGTTTATTAAACTGCAGCATCACTGTATGGTACTTTGAAACATTTTTGACAAGAGCATACCATTTGGCCAAATGCATATTCAAGCACCTGCCTGCCCCTAGTGGTAGTGTGACAGTAAGCACCTGCCTGTCCCTGGTGGCAGTGACCTGAAACAACTTGTGTTGTCACAGTAAGCGTTTTCCTGCCATCAGCAATAGTAACCTTAAACTGCACCGTTACAATAAGTACCTGTCTTCCCCCTATGGAAGTGACCTTAAACTACAGTATGACAATAGTAACAATAATCTGCCCTAGTTGTGTTAATAAAAAAGTGTACTCGTATAATATAAATTTGGTAGATAGATAGAAGTACTTAATGCACCCTCAAAACATGACTTGATGTCTTTTTGGAGAAATTAGGCGAATAGTGGCAGTGGTCTTTAACTGCAGGGTCTCAGTAAACGCCTCCCTGCACCAGTGGCACTGACTGCAGTGTCTTAGTAAGCACCTGTCTGACCACCATAGATGGACCTTAAACTGTGCTGTCACAATAAGCACCTACCTGCCCCCGTGGCAGTCAACTTGAATTGCAGTATTACAGTAAGCAACCATTTGCCCTCAGTTATATTAACATAAATGTGTACCAGTGTAATAAGAATGAGGAACATAGAAGAGCTTAGGGCATCCTCAAAACCTGACCTGATGTAATTTTGGAGAAATTAGGTGAATAGTGGTAGTGACCATAAACTGTAGAGTCACAGTATGCACCTCTCTGACCCAGTAGCAGTGAACTTGAACTATAGCATTACAGTAAGCACCTATGTGACCCCAATTATGTTAACCTAAGAGTGTACTCATATAATAAGAATTTGGTAGACAGAAATACTTAGGGCACCTTCAAAACTTGACTTGATGTCATTTTGGAGAAATTAGGTGAATAGTGACAGTGACCTTAAAATGCAGCACCACAGTAACCACCTGTCTGCCCCCATTGGCAGTGACCTTAAAATGCACCATTACAATGAGCAGCTGTCTGCCACCAATGGCATTGACGTTAAACTACAGCGTTACAATAAGTACACATCTACCCCAGTTATGGTAACATAAAAGTGTACCTGTATAATAAGAATTTGATATATAGAATAGCTTAGGGCACCCTCAAAACCTGACCTGATGTAATTTTAGAGAAATTAGGTGAATAGTGGAAGTGACCATAAACTGTAGAGCCACAGTAGCACCTGTCTGCCCCCAGTAGAGGAACCTCAAGCTGTGCTATCGCAATAAGCACCTGCCTACCCACTGTAGCAGTGAACTTGAACTGCAGCATTACAGAAAGCACCCATGTTACCTACATAATAAGAATTTGTTAGATAGAAGTACTTAGGGCACATTCAAAACTTGACTTAATGTCATTTTGGAGAAATTAGGTGAATAATACCAGTGACCTTAAAATGCACCATCACAGTAAGCACCTGTCTGCCACCAATGGCACTGACCTTAAACTATAGCGTGGCAATAAGTATGCATCTGCCCCAGTTGTGTTAACATAAAAGTGTATAATTATAATTAGTGTGTAATTTGATATCCAGAAATACTTAGGGCACCTTCAAAACCTGACTTGATGTCATTTTGGAGAAATTAAGTGAAAAGTGGCAGTGATCTTTAACTGCAGGGTTGCCTGCCCCCAGTGGTACTGACTGCAGTGTCTTAGTAAGCACCTGTCAGCCCCCAGTAGATGGATCTTAAACTGTGCTATCACAATAAGCACCAACCCGACCCCAATGGCAGTCATCCTTCAACTGCAGCATTCCAGTAAGCAACAGTCTGCCCCCAGTTATGTTAACATAAAAATTTACCTATATAATTATAATAATTTGGTAGATACAGTAATCCCTCGCTATATCGCGCTTCGCCTTTCGCGGCTTCACTCTATCGCGGATTTTATATGTAAGCATATTTAAATATATATCGCTGATTTTTTGCTGGTTTGCGGATTTCTGCGGACAATGGGTCTTTTAATTTCTGGTACATGCTTCCTCAGTTGGTTTGCCCAGTTGATTTCATACAAGGGACGCTATTGGCAGATGGCTGAGAGGCTACCCAACTTACTTTTCTCTCTCTCTCTCTCTTGCACTGACTTTCTCTGATCCTGACGTAGGGGGATTGAGCAGGGGGGCTGTTCGCACACCTAGACGATAAGGACGCTCGTCTAAAAATGCTGAAAGATTATCTTCACGTTGCTATCTTTTGTGCAGCTGCTTCCTGAAACGACATGCTGCACGGTGCTTCGCATACTTAAAAGCTCGAAGGGCACGTATTGATTTTTGATTGAAAAACAAACTCTGTTTCTCTCTATCTCTCTCTCTCTCTCTTTTCCTGCTCCTGACGGAGGGGGTGTGAGCTGCCGCCTTCAACAGCTTTGTACCGGCGGTGCTTCGCATACTTAAGCCAAACAGCCCTATTGATTTGTTTGCTTTCCTCTGTCTTTCTGACAGACTCTGCTGCTGACGCGCACTCCTTTGAAGAGGAAAATATGTTTGCATTCTTTTAATTGTGAGACGGAACTGTCATCTCTGTCTTGTCATGGAGCACAGTTTAAACTTTTGAAAAAGAGACAAATGTTTGTTTGCAGTGTTTGAATAACGTTCCTGTCTCTCTACAACCTCCTGTGTTTCTGCGTAAATCTGTGACCCAAGCATGACAATATAAAAATAACCATATAAACATATGGTTTCTACTTCGCGGATTTTCTTATTTCGCTGGTGGCTCTGGAACGCAACCCCCGCGATGGAGGAGAGATTACTGTATAAGTATTTTTGGCATGAAACTGTAGCTGAGAATACGCATCTGGGGACAACCCGTTAAAAAAGTGTGTAGTGAATAGCAGCAAAATCCTGCTCCATCCAAAGGGCTTCTTCCCAAAACACCCATCTGTAAATACTCTAGTTTGTGCATTTCAAATCGAGTGCTGGGGTTCAGAAAGAGAACAAAAATAAATAAATAAAACTGAACAAAAGACTTGACTCTGAGAGAAAATAAAAAGCTAAAATTGCAGTTATCCATACATGAGCTCAGTAGCACAAGGTAACTGAAGCTTAATGATTGATTTGCACGTTGTAATGAGCGTTGCGACACGAGAGACGGACAGATGCACACATACATAGACCACCGCCGCACTGGGCTCCACATGTCTGAGAAGTGCCTCCGTCTGCTGTGATATCTTTCTGTCATTTTAACTATTGCATGACTATATGACATAACAACGACAGTGTAGAGAAGCATTGTGGTCTGCAGATACACAACGTGTTAAAACGCAGCAGCTATTTTTTCATTGCATGTTTGAATTTCCAATTAGACAGGAAAGTTCAATTTCTTTAGAAATTCATTTAGACGTGCAGTCAGAGTGTGGATGTTGTTCAGCCTTGTCCGTGCTTTACTGGTGTCATTAGGCAGATTTGTTGATTCGGGTGTTTTGAGTACTGAAATCTTCATTTCCTATGGCTCTTTATTATCAGCTCTCTTAATGACAGTTCTTTTGACATAGTGTGACACACTGTTTACTTGAAATGCATATTTTACTGTTCATATGTTCATAAATACAGCTTCCAGTTCTATTGATCTTACATAGACACCTACACTATTGTCAGAAAGCTGAACAACAGAAACCACACACAGCATCTGCAACAACATATCGTTCACGTTTACCATTCATCCATTGCCAAAGTGTAATCCCTTGCATCAGGTTGTTTAATTTTAAAACGTTCAGCATGCTCTGTACACACGTGTCACACATTTATACGTCTAATTTTTTTTTTTTTTTTTTTAGGATACTTTTTCAATTGTAGACTGTTTATCATAATCCGTTATGTGATAAAAAAAATTCAATTTATACATCCATCCATCCAATCCGCTATATCCTAACTACAGAGTCATGGAGGTCTGCTGGAGCCAATCCCAGCCAACACAGGGCGCAAGGCAGGAAACAAACTCCGGGCGGAGCACCAGCCCACCGCAGGGCACACACACACACACCCACACCCACACAGTAGGGACAATTTAGGACCGCCAATGCACCTAACCTGCATGTCTTTGGACTGTGGGAGGAAACCCACGCAGACACGGGGAGAACATGCAAACTCCACACAGGGAGGACCCAGGAAGCGAACCCAGGTCTCCTAACTGTGAGGCAGCAGCGCTATCCACTGCGCCACCATGCCACCCGCAATCTATACAAAGGAGGTGAAAACAAAAAAGGAAACTGTTTAGTGATAAAAGAAAGATCACACAAAAACCTGGCTTCATTAGTGTGCACACCACCTACAACTAATACTTAGTCGAAGCACTGTTTGATTTTTTTAGTCTTTTTGGGTTAGAATCTATCAGTTTGGCACACCTGGACTTGGCAATTTTTGGCCACTCCTCCTTGCAAAACATTTCCAGATCTGTCAGATTACAAGAGCATCTCCTGTACACAGCTCTCTTCAGGTCACCCCACAGGTCTGGGCTCTAGCTGGGCCATTCCAGAACATTGATCCTCCTTTGATGAAGCTTTGTTGATTTTGATGTTGGCTTTGGGTCGTTGTCATGCTGAAAGGTGAAGTTCCTCTTCTGCTTCAGCTTCCTAGCAGATGCTTGAAGGTTTTATGCCAAATTAAACTGATATTTGGAGCTCTTTGTGATTCCGTCCACCTCTTGACTAAAGCCCCAGTTCCAGCTGAAGAAAAGCAGCCCCAAAGCATGATGCTGCCTCCACCATGCTTCACTGTGACTATGGTGTTCTTTTGATGATGTACTGTGTTATTGTTGCGCCAAACGTACCTTTTAGAATTATGGCGAAATAGTTCAACCGTGGTCTCATCAGACCATAATACATTTTTCCACATGGTTGTGTGAGACTGGGTATACCATTTTGCAAAGTTTAACTGGCCTTGGATGTTTTCTTTATGAGAAAAAGATTTTGTCTTGCTTACACTACCCCAAAATCCAAACATACAGTATGAGGAATACGACTGATTGTTGTCACATGTAGGGAATAACCAGCACTTGCCTGGAAATCCTGCAGCTCCTTTAACTTCCTTATCATTTGACGCATGTATCACTCGAGCTGTAAAGACAGTTCTCAAAGCATTAGTCCCAAGTGTCACTCGGGCAGTGTGGTATAGAACATTAAAAGAATCTAGATGAGAACTGGCCATTCAGCCCAACAAAGCTCGCCAGTCCTATCCACTTATTTCTTCCAAAAAAACATCAAGTCGAGTTTTGAAAGTCCCTAAAGTCTTACTGTCTACCACACTACTTGGTAGCTTATTCCAAGTGTCTATCGTTCTTGGTGTAAAGAAAACCATCCGATCCACTATACTAATTTCCTTCATAATTTTAAAACTCTTCAATCATGTCACCTCTTAATCTTCTTTTGTTTAAACTGTAAAGGCTCAGCTCTTTTAATCTTCCCTTATAATTCAACCCCTGTAGCCCTGGAATCAGCCTAGTCACTCTTCTCTGGACATTTTCTAGTGCTGCTATGTCCTTTTTGTAGCCTGGAGACCAAAACTGCACCCAGTACTTCAGATGAGGCCTCACCAGTGTGTTATAAAGCTTGAGCAGAACCTCCTTGGACTTGGACTCCACACATCAAGGCGCTATATAACCTGACATTCTGTTAGCCTTCTTAATGGCTTCTGAATACTGTCTGGAAGTCGATAGCTTAGAGTCCACTATGACTCCTAAATCCTTCTCATAAGGTGGACTCTCGATTTTCCGACTGCCCATTGTGTATTCAAACGTCACATTTTTACTTCCTATGTGTAATACTTTATATTTACTGACATTAATTTTCATCAACCATAAATCTGCCCAATCCTGTATGCTATCCAAGCCCTTCTTGTAATAATATATAACGGATTCCAAATTATCTGCCAGTCCATCTATCTTGGTATCATCTGCAAACGTAACCAGCTTGTTACTTACATTCCTATCAAAATCATTTATTTATTTATTTATTTATTTATTTATATATACAGTGGTGTGAAAAACTATTTGCCCCCTTCCTGATTTCTTATTGTTTTGCATGTTTGTCACACAAAATGTTTCTGATCATCAAACACATTTAACCATTAGTCAAATATAACACAAGTAAACACAAAATGCAGTTTGTAAATGATGGTTTTTATTATTTAGGGAGAAAAAAAATCCAAACCTACATGGCCCTGTGTGAAAAAGTAATTGCCCACTTGTTAAAAAATAACCTAACTGTGGTGTATCACACCTGAGTTCAATTTCCGTAGCCACCCCCAGGCCTGATTACTGCCACACCTGTTTCAATCAAGAAATCACTTAAATAGAAGCTGCCTGACACAGAGAAGTAGACCAAAAGCACCTCAAAAGCTAGACATCATGCCAAGATCCAAAGAAATTCAGGAACAAATGAGAACAGAAGTAATTGAGATCTATCAGTCTGGTAAAGGTTATAAAGCCATTTCTAAAGCTTTGGGACTCCAGCGAACCACAGTGAGAGCCATTATCCACAAATGGCAAAAACATGGAACAGTGGTGAACCTTCCCAGGAGTGGCCGGCCGACCAAAATTACCCCAAGAGCGCAGAGACGACTCATCCGAGAGGTCACAAAAGACCCCAGGACAACGTCTAAAGAACTGCAGGCCTCACTTGCCTCAATTAAGGTCAGTGTTCACGACTCCACCATAAGAAAGAGACTGGGCAAAAACGGCCTGCATGGCAGATTTCCAAGACGCAAACCACTGTTAAGCAAAAAGAACATTAGGGCTTGTCTCAATTTTGCTAAGAAACATTTCAATGATTGCCAAGACTTTTGGGAAAATACCTTGTGGACTGATAAGTCAAAAGTTGAACTTTTTGGAAGGCAAATGTCCCGTTACATCTGGCGTAAAAGGAACACAGCATTTCAGAAAAAGAACATCATACCAACAGTAAAATATGGTGGTGGTAGTGTGATGGTCTGGGGTTGTTTTGCTGCTTCAGGACCTGGAAGGCTTGCTGTGATAGATGGAACCATGAATTCTACTGTCTACCAAAAAATCCTGAAGGAGAATGTCCGGCCATCTGTTCGTCAACTCAAGCTGAAGCGATCTTGGGTGCTGCAACAGGACAATGACCCAAAACACACCAGCAAATCCACCTCTGAATGGCTGAAGAAAAACAAAATGAAGACTTTGGAGTGGCCTAGTCAAAGTCCTGACCTGAATCCAATTGAGATGCTATGGCATGACCTTAAAAAGGCGGTTCATGCTAGACAACCCTCAAATAAAGCTGAATTACAACAATTTTGCAAAGATGAGTGGGCCAAAATTCCTCCAGAGCGCTGTAAAAGACTCATTGCAAGTTATCGCAAACGCTTGATTGCAGTTATTGCTGCTAAGGGTGGCCCAACCAGTTATTAGGTTCAGGGGGCAATTACTTTTTCACACAGGGCCATGTAGGTTTGGATTTTTTTTTCTCCCTAAATAATAAAAACCACCATTTACAAACTGCATTTTGTGTTTACTTGTGTTATATTTGACTAATGGTTAAATGTGTTTGATGATCAGAAACATTTTGTGTGACAAACATGCAAAAGAATAAGAAATCAGGAAGGGGGCAAATAGTTTTTCACACCACTAGATAGATATATATGTATATGTATAGTATATATATATGTATGTATATGTATATATATATATATATATGTGTGTGTGTATGTATATATATATGTTGTGTGTGTATATATGTGTTATATATATATGTATATATGTATATATACATATATATATGTGGCTATATATATATATATCGCTATATATATATATATATGTGTGTATATATATATATATACATACTAGGGGGCTCCACCCCCTGCTCGTGTGTATATGAAGTGGCCCGAGCACTGACCCCCTGTGGAGCACCACTCTTAACATCAGCCAGTTCTGATGAGGTTCCTCACACCATCACCCTCTGATTCCTGTGTCTGAGCCAATTCTGCACCCATCTATAAACATCACCCTGAAGTCTCACTTATTTTAGTTTGATGCCCAACCTCTCATGTGGCACCTTATCAAATGCTTTCTGAAAGTCAAGGTAAATAATATCATAAGCTCCATTCTGATTGTATCCTTTTGTTGCCTCCTCATAGAATTCCAGCATGTTAGTAAAACACAACCTCCCTCTTCTGACCCCGTGCTGACTGTTCCTAATAACTTCTGCCCTTGCCAGGTGTTGCTCAATCTTATCCTTAATAATTCTTTACATTAATTTTCCTGTAATGTATGCTAAGCTTACTGGCCTATAGTTGCTTGGATCTGCCCTGTCACCCTTTTTATATTATGGGATGATATTTGCCATTTGCCAGTCCTTCGGAATCTCTCCAGTGCGCAGTGACTTCCTAAAAATATGTGTTAAGGGTTTATATATGTGCTTTCTAGCCTCTTTAAGAACTCAAGGGTAAATATTATCCGGTCCTGATGATTTGTTTAATTTCAGCTTCTTTAATCTGAGCAGCACTTCTCCCTCTACAATTTCCAAATCCCTCATGTCTTTCGTAAGACCTGAGCAGTACTCAGGCTGTAAAAGTGCCAACAATAATTGTGCCAAGCATTACCTGGGCTACGGTGTAGATGTGTCTTCTCCGAGCCTCATAATGACGTCTTGTAAGAAACGCATCTTATCAGCAGTGATGACAAGGTGAATCTGTCTTCTGGCAGTGAAATCTAAACAATCAGTGAAACTGAAGCCAATTCTGATGAATCCGAAAGTAACACTTGTGTCAGTCGCGCATGTGCAGTGTGCTGTTTGTATTAATTTTCGTCTTTATTATCTGTATCATTATTATACAGTACTTCATACACTTCTGACTTTGTACTTTTAGTGTTTTGCAAGTTTTACAATAGAAAGATGAGATTTAATAAAAACATAATCTTTCAAGCCAAACAATGCAACACTTTTTACATGTTTTTTGAGGTTAATTTTGGCTGTAGGCCTCTTGGTGACCTCTCTGACCAGTTTTCTCCTTGTCTTCTCATCAGTCTTAGACAGACGTCCTGATCTTGGTAGAGTCAATGTTTAGCCATATTTTCTCCACTTGTTGATGACTGTCTTCACTCTGCTCCATGGGTGTTAGATAGTTTATTGTACTCCTCTCCTGACTGATACCTTTCAATGATGAGATCCCCTTCATGCTTTAAAAGCTCTTTGCAGACCATGGCTTTTGGAGTGGCTTGCAACGAAGAGGATATCAGAATAATCCAATAGGAACAGCCCAACTTTATCTGAGCTCAGTCAGAGGCACTTTAATTGATGTCAGGTTTATTCTAACTACTGCTTGAGATGAGACTTACCGTGATTGGCTGATTCTGAATGTGGCCACATCCTTGATTATTGAAGGGTAGTGTGCACACTAATGCAACTAGGCTTTTGTAGGATTTTTGTTTCTTTTTTCACTAAACAGTTTCTGATTTGTTTTCACCTTCTTTGTATTGATTGCAATTTTGCAATAAAGGTGGAATAAGTTATGGCAGGATTTATCTTGGTTTCATTTTTTATTGCATAAAATCTATGATTTTGGCAGGGGTGTGTAGAGTTTTTATATCCACTGTAGTAGTTGTACTGTCATGTGTGCAAAGTCCAGTGAAATTCTTACTTGCATTTCAATATTCAATTATGCATAACATCCAGTGGTGTTGGGAATACAACATCCAGTGTCTTGTCTCTATGACTTTGTAGCAACCGCACAATACAGGAACGCGATTCCTACACTTCACAACCCGCACAGGGGGGTGGGCGATGTTTGAAAGCATAATAGCACAACCATATTCGGTCCTCGTCCCCTCTTGCCACGATTCCCTTCTTAATAATTTGCAGCAAATAAAACACAACAGGAAGTGGAACAGAAAAAATATATTAACAGTTGCTGTTACATTAACTTGACCGGTGCCTGAGTGCTCCTTAGTGAACCCCTTCCCCAGATGCCCTCCCTAGCGCCCAAATACTAACCCCCGGTTTGACACAGACAAAAAAAAGTAAATAATAAGAAAAACTGTTCTTTGAGAAAGCAAAAGGAAGATTTCACTTAGTCCAAAATATAGGAAAACAAGAAACACCACAGTTTAGTTCCTCCGTGAAGGCAGGAAACACACTCATCCTTTGGCGGAACGGCTTCTCCGCGGACTATCACGAAGAATAAAACTCAGGAATCCGACTCACCAGACGGGAGCACCCGGAGAACACCAGACCCTGGCCTCTTCTCGGGGATTCGTCCTTGAATATTTCTTCGGGGTGGCCATCCATGAATAGCAGACGTCCCTGGGTGAAGTAAAATCCTGAATAGTTCTTAGAGCGTGGATAGTCGCAGCGATGCCTTCAGCCTTATCCTTTCTTTTTCCCTCCTTACTTGTTCCGCCATTCCCCTTAAAAAGAAAAAGTTTCCCGCCGAAAATCCTTGCCCCCCCCTCGGTTGTGATGGCAACCTCACGCCGGCAACAAGCAGCTGGAAAGTGTACTCGGGCGGGATCCTCCCAGAACGGGACGTCACCAAAGGTGCCTGAAGGGCTATTTGAAACACCCTCCCAGTCAACATTATAAAGTGACGGACAATTCAGAAGGCTAACCCGACTGTCCGTTATGTAGCCTTGCTACAACTTTACCAGCACAGGCAGTGAGAGTCTGCTTGAAAAGCCCATTCGTGGCAAGCAGTGTGGAGTAGAGGTTAAGGCTTTGGACTTTAAACCCCGATTTTTGCGGGTTCAAATTCCGCTACTGAACACTGTGTGAGCAAGTCACTTCAGCCCTCTGTGCTCTAATCAGAAAAACAAGTATAACCAATTGTATCTCAGATGTGGTAAGTCACCTTAGTTAAAAGCATCAGCCAAATAAATAAATGTAAGGAATGACATTCTGAATTCTGGATGTTGGCTGAGAGAAATTTCCCAATCTTCGTCTTCGCTGATATATGGTAGTTCAACTTGGTGGAAAAGGCATCAGCTACAGGCTTATAAGAATGTGTTATGTGCAGGATTATCCATTAACCCCGTTAGCATTAGACCCAAGCATCACTTGGACTGTAAAAACAGTGCTAAAAGCGTTTGTCCTGAGCATCACTCGGGCAACTGTATAGGGGTAAGTGTTAGACCCGAGGATTACTCAGGCTGTAAAAGTGCCAACAGCATTAGTGCCGAGAGTTGCTGTGGAAACAATATAGGCGTGTCTTTGATAAGTGACAGGCCCGAGTGTTACCCGGGCCACGGTGCAGACACGTCTTCTCCTAACCTCATAATGGCGTCTCGTAAGAAACGTTTTTCAGTAGCCCAGGTGTTGCATGCCCTTGACAGTGATATGAGCAGCAATGACGAAGTAAATCTGTCTTCAGACAGTGAAATCAGAAGTGATTCTGATGAATCCAAAAGTGACGCTCGTGTCAATCGCACATGTGCAGTATGCTGTTCACAAGCTGATCAGTCTGGAAAGAAAATCTGCTAGGAATCACACTACTATTGTTATTTGTATCATTATTATACAGTAATCCCTCGCTATATCGTGCTTTGACTTTCGCGGCTTCACTCTATCGTAGATTTTATATGTAAGCATATCTAAATATATAACGCGGATTTTTCGCTGCTTCGTGGGTTTCTGCGGACAATGGGTCTTTTTACTTCTGGTACTTGCTTCCTCAATTGGTTTGCCCAGTTGATTTCATACAAGAAATGCTATTGGCAGATGACTGAGAAGCTACCCAATCAGAGCACACAGTTAAGTTCCTGGATGCTGCTGATTGGCTCAGCGACGGAGTGCTGCATTAACCACAAAGTCCCATCTCACTCATTCAGCATTAATGTGCTCCTGCTACTGCTTCAGGGGCCGTGTCCAAGTGCCAACAGAAGATGCAAATGATTGCAGAAAAGGTAAAAGTTTTGGATATGTTGTAGGAAGGGAACAGCTACACCGCTGCAGGACTCCATTACGGCATCAATGAGTCCACGATTCTTTTTATTTAAAAAGGAGGAAAAGCATATAAGATCTACGGCCGCAGTGTCCTTTAACCAGGGCGCAAAACGAGCTGCAAGTGGACGTGATAAGGCAGTAGTCTGGATGGAGTCTGCTTTAGGGATTTGGATTGAAGAGTGCTGGAAGAAGAACAACGGCGGTGCTACACAGTCGCCTGAAGAGGCTCCTTTAGAAGAGCTGTAACGCTATCCTTTGTTGTGCAGTAAAATTAAACTCATCGGTATCGGACAAGTCGTCGTGTCATTGTTGGTGAGTAACCATAATTAATTATCTACGTACAGTACTTATTACATGTACATAGTTTAGTGTCACTGTACACACATTTTACTGTATACAATTTTTCTTGCATTGTACGTAATTATTGCTGGTGGCCTGTCTGTCGTAATGGCTGTAACATATGTGATATCGAAGACGCTCGATATCTTTAAAATAATATTTAGGTTTTACTGTATATAAACTGTGTTTACATACATAATTTCAACAAATCTTACCTAATATTTAAGAGAATACAAAGGGTTTATGCTGTATAATTGTGCGGAAAATGTTTATAATAGTGTGGGAGAGTTTATAAGGGCTTAAAATATATAAAAATAACCATATGAACATATGGTTTCTACTTCGCGGATTTTCACCTTTCGCGGGGGGTTCTGGAACGCAACCCACACGATGGAGGACGGATTACTGTACTTTCTACACTTCTAACTTGGTACTTTCAGTTTTTTGCAGGTTTTACAGTACAAAGATCAGATTTAATAAATTTGTAATTTTTTCAAGCCATAAATTGCAATGCTTTTTACATGTTTTTTAGAGAAAAAAAAAAGTTACCCTAAGGAGGCTGCTGCCTCTGCTTCTCACCCAAATGAATTATCTTCTTTATATTGTGCTTTTCCCTATGAGGGTTTTCCTTCACTGATATGCAGGTTAGGTTAACTGCTGTTCCGTCATTTACCAAGTCTGTCTGAGTGGGCCAACCAATAAACTAGCAGCCCAATCCTGTTTGTGCCCAGCACATTCCAGAATAAGCTTTGAGCCTCCTATGACCTTGAATTGGATTAACAAATTTTGACAATGTTAGCTAATCCTTTTATCCCAAACTTCACCCCAAAAAATGCACTATTTTACAGGGAGAGATATTTAAGGGGGTCTTTTCTGTTTATGACTAGCCGAGCTTGTGTGCGGATTTCTGGTCTGGGTGAGGGGTAGACTATTGACTCTTGGCACTTGAAGAAATCCATTCAGAGACGCAGCAGTTCCGGAAATATCTTTTCCATTTGTTTGTTTTTATTCCTTTCTTGTACACAAGAGGGGAATTGGAAGCTTGCCTTTGGATATGGCCATCGTAATTCCCAGCAGGCCCTTCTGCGTGTCAAGTAGCTATATTCAGACGTGCTTGTTAGAGCTGCATTTGGAGATGAAAGCCATGATTAGATCGCGGTGTGTCTGCCTGTCAAGCTGGCTGAAGGTTATTGCTTCCCGTAATTGTGGCCAATTCTTGCTCTGCAGCCCCCCTAATGATTGGACTTTAATGGCCTTATTATGTGCCCGCATGTCTGCACTGTGGCAGGTCTGTCAGGCCTGCTGCAGTGCTTTTTAAATAAAATAGACATCCTGCTGAGCTGCGACCAAAAGATGGCCGGGTGGCACTATGTGACGTCTTATTTATGAGTGCTGCTTTTAAAATGTTCGGCCTTGTGATGGCATTTGAAGATGGTGGACTGAGATGATCACCAAGTAATGATGAGTCAGCAATAAGGTGATTAGTGAAACCTAATGAATGCCACCAGAAGCCTGAAGCAAACAGGCCATGGGTCAGAAGTAGCGGCCAACCTGTCCTGCCTACTGTGGGAAACCCTTGGGCAACAGAAGTTATGCTTGTTTTGACCTGGCCAGTACTTTGGTAGGAGATCATCTAGGATAAACTTGGGTTGCTGCTGGAAGAGGTGAGGGCAGCAGAGGGTGCTTACAGTGATGACACACTGTGCTGAAAAAATTTGCATCGTCCTTCAGATGAGATGCAACACCAAGGTCTTTTGAAAAGAGTAGGTTGTACCCCAAAGTCCTGGGTAAAGGTCCACAGTCCACAGCCTGTTCATTCTGGTTCCCTAATAATTCCCTGTCCCTTATTGGCTACTTTATCTCTCTCATCCCATCACCCACCTAATAGATCAAATAAGGTGAGTGTACTGGTGCAGGAATGGCTGTCATCTGATCATCAAGGTGGATGTTACAATTTACTTGTAGTTGAAGGGTCTCCCCAGTGTGAGTCATGTTGAGCAGATTAGAAAATTGATATGTAAATGTGTTTTGACTAGGAGTCCTAAAGTACACAAGTCCCAAGAAGTTATTAAAGCACTTACAAAAATGCTCACTACCCATAGGCTAGACACACAAAAAAATGCTCTGTATGAACATGAAGCTCAATAGCGCTCACAAGGCAAAAGGGAGTTGCCAACAAAGGCATTCCAAGTGAATAAGTGCCATTCAACCCAACAAAGTTCGCCAGTCCTAACCACTTAATTCTTCAGAAATAACATCAAGTTACGTTTTGAATGATCCTAAAGTCCTATTGTCTACCATACAACTTGGTCTCTTATTTCACGTGTCTGTAGTTCTCTGTGTGAAGAAAAACTTCCTAAAGTTTGTGTGAAATTTACCCTTCACAAGTTTCCAACTGTCTCCCCGTGTTCTTGTTGAGCCCATTTTAAAGTAAAAGTCTCGATCCACTGGACTTACTGCCTTCATAGTTTTAAGCACTTCAATCACGTCTCCTCTTAATCGTCTTTTGTTTAAAAAACACAAAGGAAAGTTAGCACCAACTCTAAGAAGAGTCCTGGTGGTTCCAGACTTCTTCTGTTTCACAATTATTGAAGCCACAGTGCCCCTGGGAATACTCAGAGTAAAAAAATGTTTGATCCCCTTGCCCTGTTTGCCTCTCCAGAATTTGATTTTGGAGGTCTACAGAGAGTTCCCTGGGTGTCATGTTTTGGTTTTTGTCCTGACATGCAGTGTGAATTGTGGGACCTTGCATATGCAGATTCATGTGTGCCTTTCTAAATGATGTCCAGTCAATTCAATTTGCAACAAGTGGACTCCAATCACGTTCTTGATACATCTGAAGGAGAATTAAAGAAAACTGGACCACTTGAGTGCAATTTGGAGTGCCATAGCAAAGAATCTAGATACTTACATGAAAGAGAGATTTCAGTTTTTGATTTTTTTAATAAATTTTCAAACATTTCTGCAAAAATATTTTCACTTTGCCATTATGGGCTACTCCCTTTTGCCTTCAGAGCTGCCGCCATTCTTTGTGGCATAGACTCAGCAAAGTGATGGAAACATTCCTTGTGGATTTTGGTCCATGTTGACATGATAGCATCACGTGGTTACTGCAGGTTTGTCGGCTGCACATCCATGATGCAAATCTCCCTCTCCACCACATCCCAAAGATGCTCTATTAGATTGTAATCTGGTGACTGTGGAGGCCATTTGACTCCAGTGAACTCATCGTCATGTTCAAGAAACCAGTTTGAGATGATCTGAGTTTTGTGACCTGGCACGTTATCCTGCTGGAAGTCGCCATCAGAAGATGGGGATACTGCGGTCATAAAGGGATGGACATGGTCAGCAACAGTAATCAGGTAGGTTGTGACATTTAAATGATGCTCAGTTAACACTAAGGGGCCCAAAGTGTGCCAGGAAAATATCCCCCACATCATTCCACCATGACTAGCCTGAACCACTGATTCATTGCAGGATGGATCCCTGTGTTCAGGTTGTTTATGCCAAATTCAGACCCTACCATCCAAATGTTGCAGCAGAATCGAGACCAGGCAACATTTTTTCTAATCTTCTATTGTTCAGTTTTGGTGGGCCCGTGCAACTTGTAGCCTCAGTTGCCTGTTCTTAGCTAACAGGAGTGGCACCTGCTGTGGTCTCCTGCTGCTGTAGCCCACCTGCTTCAAGGTTTGACATGCTCTTCTGCACACCTCGGTTGTAACAAGTGCTTATTTGAGTTCCTGTTGCATTCAAACCTCAAACCAGTCTGGCCATTCTCCTCTGACCTCTGGCATCAACAAGGCATTTTCGCCCACAGAACTGCCGCTCACTAAGAGAAGGCTGTGTGTGACATCCCAGTAGTTCAGCAGTTTTTCTGAAATCCTCAGACCAGCCCATCTGGCACCAACAACCATGACACGTTCAAAGTCACTTCAGTCTCCTTTCTTCTCTATTCTTATGCTCGGTTTGAACTTCAGCAGGTCATCTTGACAATGTCTATAGACCAAAATGCATTAAGTTGCTGCCATGTCATTGGCTGATTAGATGTTTGCATTAACAAGCAGGTGTACCTAATAAAGTGTGTGGTGCGTGTAAATAAAATGCCGGAGTAGAGGTTGCATTCAAAGTGGGGGCAAAAGGAGTTTTGCAGACGGATGGATGGATGTTGGCAGACACAGCGAGGGGGACACCTTTCACTGAATGAGGCCCTGACCTACAGTTTTTTTGAGATTTTGTACGTGGGCAGCAATGTTTTTTACCTTCCTTTTTTGTTGTTTTTCCAGATGTAGATACAGAGGGAGTGAAATGTGATTCTAATCTTTTATTTAAAGGGAACTTCCCAGTGATGGTGAGCAGGACAGCTGCTGTAGAGCTGACACATCCTACCCTGTTATTATCACTAATTACCAAAAACTCATCAATTACCAGTTAGCGTACAGTTTTTCTCTCCATCATTCCAGAAGGTAATAATTAGTTGGGGTTTTTTTTGTTTTTTTAAAAGAGATGCCTAGGCCACCTTATGCAGAGTTACAGTGACACTCATCTTGTAAAGTTGTCCCTCTCTGTCTCATTTTGATCGATTTACCCCTTCATCTCCCTTTAACATTTCCTGCTAAGCCACCTTGTTTTTCATGATATGTGGTGTAAAAAGAGGATGACATTTGAATAGGGACTTCCTAGATATTTAAAGCTGATCCTATTTTATTATAATACAATTAAAAAACCCAACTTTTTTCATGGATTACCGGTTGTCTTAGGCTTATACTGGTAAATAATTTGGTAAGATCCACTAATCTATTTTCTGAGCAATCTTTGATCATTATAGTGTCAGAAGGAGCTGGAATGAAATCCAACAGTCCAGGTAGTGAGTGCCCTTACTACTTATGATGAATACAAGAATAAAAGGATTTTGTCATGTTATTAGACTACCCAGGACTGTCTGTGTCCAGCACTAGTTCAATGAATGGAGAAAGTTTAATGCTGAAGTCACACTACAGAAAATGCAAAATGGCTACAAATAAAAAAACAAAAGCAAGTGGAAATAATTTAACACTTGGCTTATGTTAAAGAATTTCTCAGTGTGCAGTCCACCACAGGCTCTGCTAGGAGATCCCCATTGAATTATGCCAGGTATAACATGATGGTACAGTGAATTTCGAAATTATTCATTTTCTGCACACTTTATTGTGCTGTAGATTTAATTTTAAAAGGAAAATGCTGACATTTTCTCCCATCAATCTACATATTGACAAAATGCAAACAGCTTTTCAGAAAGGTTTGCAAATGTATTAAATGTCAAAAAACTGAAATCTCTCATTTATAGAAGTATTCAGACCCTTAATGCAGTACTTTTGTAGGAGCCCCTTCAGCAGCAGTTCCAACTTTAAGTCTTCTTGGTGTAAGTCTCTACAATATTTGCCCACCTGGATGTAGGCAGTTGATCATATTCTTCCTGGCAGATCCTCACAAGCTCTGTTAGATTGGATAATACCATCTTCAGTTCTTTCCACAGATGTCCTCTCCACACACACACACACAGACATAATTTCAAAAAATGGAATTTTCTGACTCAGATCTAAAACGTCGAGATTCATCAAAATCTCGAAATAGAATTTTTTGAGGATTCCAATACTCTTCCTATACTTCGTATACGAGAAAGTCAGGGAGGTCTAAAATGTTGAGATTCGTCAAAATCTCGACATCGAATTTTTGGACGATTACAATACATTTCCTATACTTTGTATACGAGAAAGTCAGGGAAGTCTAAAACATCGAGATTCATCAAAATCACAAGATCGAGATTTTGGACGATTACAGTACTTTTCCTATACTTTGTGTATGAGAAAGTCAGGGAGGTCTAAAACGTTGAGATTCATCAAAATCTCGACATCGAATTTTTGGATGATTAGAGTACTTTTCCCTAGAAGGTAAAAAAAGCATGTGCAGGGTATATGTGGCCCTACGCTGTAGAGAATTAAAAAGGCAATAACTGGGCCACTCAAGGACACACAGAGATCTGTCACCAGGTCACTTCACTGCTGTCTTTGCTGTATGTTTCGGCATTGTCTTGCTAAAAGGTGAGGCGGCGTGTGCTCTGGAACAATTTGTCTTCTAGCACCTCCTTGTATTTGACAATTTATTTATTCTTGCCTCAATGAAACTTTGAGTAAAGGGTCCAAATGCTTTTTTTAAGGTATTTGCAAAAAATTCTAAAATCATCTTTTTGCTTTGTCATTCTGGGGTATTGAGTGTTGCTTAATGTGTGGGGAAAAATGAATTCTAAATGATTTTAGCAGAAGGCAGCAACATAACAAAATGTTAAAAAAAAAAAAAAAAAAAAAGTGAAGTAGTCTGAATAGTTCCAGAATGTACTGTACATGGTAGCATCCAAATGACTTTCAACTGGTATTAAGATGCCAAATGTGTGAGAGGAAACATTCTCCATACCAGAGGTGTGACCAGAACATCATGTGTGGGTGGGCATTTGGCTTGTCTGGGGGGGGCAAAAAAGATCCATCCATCCATTAATCCCCATTTTTGTAGGGGGGTCAAATAATAATAACAACATAGTTTTAAATAACATATAAAAGCAAAAATTGTGTCATAAATCATAACCTATTGTTCAATAAAATTACCAGAGGCAATGGAACTTGTATTATTATTTTTTGTGAACAAATGTAGAACTACATCTACAAAGTAAATATCAATACAAAGTCAAATGTATACAACATATGAGAGCAAGAACAGAAACGTGGCTCATTGTAGTCATGGGAGGCTATAGGACATCAGTTTCCAGTGTTTAACCTGGATATTATCTACAGGACCAGTCTGCGGTCACTCTTGGCAAATTCTGAAATAAATTCATTCATGTCTAGATTTTCTGTGATGTTTTTCTCATGTGCCAGAATGACTACATTTCTCTTCCTTGAATGCAGCATTGTTCGGCGGAGTGGAGTGAGAATGCGGTTCATAGTAGAGAAAGAGCTTTCGCATGCAGCTGAAGACACACCAATGATGAGTGCTGTGATGCAGACATGGCTCTGACGTGCGGGATACTAGACGCGTGTTTGTTGAAGCCGCCACCGTCTTTTTCTAGAGCTTTTTTCCAATTAGTGTAGCCGTGTTTGGTGAATATGTCCTCGCGGTCCGAATTGGAAACACTAAATTTGTGGCAGGCAAAGCAAAAGCTGCCATCATGGACAACAGAATATTCAAGCCATGGTCGAGACTGATACCAGCTTGCACTAAAACATCTGAGTGTCTTTCCGAATGCACGCTTGGGATAATTAATTAAAATGGGTTGGGATGGGCTATCCATATTTAAGTCAGGCAGACCAGACTGTATATTTTGTTGAAGGCAGAGGTTTGGAGTACCCGACACGGGCGCAGAGCTGGAGGATTGTGTAGGCTTATCTACATCTTTTGGAGTTTCAGTTCCCGACGTGGGTGTGCTGTGCTCCATGTTGGTAGCACCGGTCCTGGGCTTAACCATGGAGCCAGCAGCTTGCGGAGGGACAGAGGTTGAAGATGTCTGCTTTTTAATAAGCCACCTATGCATAGCATTTGGTGTTACCAACCAGAAAATAAAAGAAGAATGGAACGAATACACTGTTTTAATTAAAGAATGTGGTCAACAAGTTCAAAACGTGCTGCAAAATGTGCGACGAAGTGAACTGTGAGCAGCACGGTGCTTGTCTAGTGGAGGAGACACTGACGGATACGCCCCAAATTCAAACGGAAAGCAACTCAGTTTTGAAAATCAAATGTTATTCTTCTCCGGAGTTTTCATTGGACAGACAGAACATTTCGCAGGGGGGGCACAGCTTTTCCCTGGGGGGGCAGTGCCCACCCCAGCCCCCCCATGGTCACGCCTCTGCTCCATACCATTACACTATCACCATCAGCCTGTACCACTGACACATGGCAGCATGGATTCATGTACTTTTATACCAAAATGGGTCCCTGCAATCTTCATGTTACTAAAGTTAATGGAGTTTCATCACCTCAGATGATTTTTTTTTTATTTTCTATTTTCAGTTGTCCAGTGTTGATGAACACATGCCCATTGTAGTCCTGTCATTTTGGAAAGGAACCCAGCATGTTCTGCCGCTGCCATAGCCCATCTCATAATTTGTTCAGATACACTCTTTTGCACGCCATTGGTATTATGTTTGATAATTTGTAGCCTTTGTTATCTTGGAACAAGTCTGGCCTTTCTTCATGAATTCTGTTTGTAAACAGAACTCCTGCTCACCCAGTGTTTTTGTTTTTTTCACCATCCTCATTAAATTGTAGAGACTCTAGTGAATGAAAATGCCAAGTTTGCAGCGGGCACTGACTGCAATATTGCCCTCATGGAGTGGAAGAAAAATTAAGCTTAGGGGTCACTTAGTCATTTAGGGGTAATATATTTATTGTACATGAAGTGTTTTGGTATGCTTTCCACATTAAAATATAGCATCTATCTTAGAAGGAGTATTAAAGGGTTAATAAATGTCAGAAACCTGTACAGGCATATCAGGAAACCAAAAATTCAGTCACGTGAACAACAAAGAACAAGAAGGTTCTGGGTGATGGTTCAAGAAGTTGGCTTACTGTTTGTCACACACACACACACACACACAGGAGCTCAAGAAGTATCAAAAAGTATTGTAAGGACCAAGGATGTAGTGAAATGAGACTTTTATTTTGGGGTATGTAAACTGGTTGTACTCTGCTGGAAACATCGCATGTTTTTTAACCAATCAGAGTAACTATTCAGATGGTGCAAGCCAACAAACCAATCAGAGTAAATGTCAGGATTAGTTCAGCACCGTTATGTAAATTCAGTTGTCTATAAATATGAGTCTGTATCTTTGCTTGTTGACCATTCCATCACCTATGTTACATGAGGAAAAATTAAAGACACAATGGACAAGCTTCCTCCTGTCTGGTTTCTGACTCAAAAGGTCCTAGTTGAGGACAAGATTTCTTTATTTAAAATATTTTCAGTTTAATTTCTAACACAATGGCCACTTAGATGATCTGTTATTGTGCTTCAGTGTACAGTAACTCAACTTTCTGTGTTCTTTATATATTGAGTTGGAGGCCTATGATTGGCTGCTTTCATTAAAGAGCCTAATAAAGTGGCCATAATGAGTAAGTACACCAACAGACTTTAATAAGTGAACACTCTTCAACTCATGTAAACATTCTGTTTTATTGTGCTAAATGAGTAACAGAAAGAAATCGGATTTAGCTAATGTTAAGGTACAGCCTGTTGTTGGCCAAAATTGAAACTGCAGTTCACTTCATCCTCTTAATATCTGCCAACCCATGGACTTCTGGACAAGTTGGCTCGGACTGGCTGGCCAGTCCACCCTTTGGCATCCAGCAGTATCCATAGTGCTGGTCGAATTGTAAAGTGTCCTGCTGCTTTCAGGTGTCACGGCCTCTCAGACTCTTCTCATGTACCATTATGTAGCCCTGGAGGAGTTACTGGAATAAAGTAGCAGAGGGAATACAGCAGGTAACTGAAAAGAAAAGGAGATTGAAAACAGGTTAACAACGGCCAGTCATAATCATCACCATCATTAAGACAATTTTATTGGGAACAGGCCATTCAATTCAAAAAAATTCACTAGGGATGCTCTGATCAGGTTTGTTTAGGACTGTCTCCGATTACCTCTTTCATGTTACTGGAATGGGCTGATTCCAATTCAATTTGTTTTTTATCCTTTAACGGCAAATTTTATAACATAGTATTTTAAAATACTTATGTAAGATATTTTCTAGCATTTTGGAAGTATTAATATTTTAGTGACAAAATATGGGTGGGCTATTTTTGGGTCTGTGTGTGTCAGTGCTTGCCCTTCAGAGTGTATTATTCTCCTCTAATCCTAACCTAACCCAACCCTAAACAGGGTGGAGAGTGCAACTATTCACTGTGTGTTGGTGGGGACAAAGGGCATGTCTAAGGGCTGAGTTCTGAGGGACAGCCATTGTCCACAGCTAAATGTACCAAACCTTATTAGCCTTCTTAATGATTTTGGTACACCGTCTAGATGTAGATTGTGATCCTTTCACTCCAACACGCAGGACCTTCTCAAATGATGTACTTTCAAGTTTCAAACCTCCCATTGTATACTCAAATTTAACATTTTTTGTATAATACCTAACATTAGGGTTAGGTTTAGGGTACAAAATTAAATTTCATCTGCACAAATCTGAATTCTTTCTACGTCCTTCTGTAGCAGTATGTTTAACTGTACATTATTTGCTGTCCCATATAGTTTATCACCTGCAAGCTTAAACAGCCAATTGATTTAGTTTTGTCCTCTTTTACAATGTATATGTTGTAATGGATGGCAGGCAGGGAGGTCCAGTTGGCAAATAGGCATGAAAAAATGCGGGAGGTTCCCTCCCTGCACAAGGATCAGGGCATAGGATGTAATCTGAAGAGTGGGTATGCTGGCATGCCGACAGGCTTAAATGGAGTAACATTACCCGAGTCGCAGGACAAGAGGAACTGAACTATTCAAGCTACATGCTCCCCCGATCTGATAGGTAGCAGAAATCCTGGAGTCAGGTACACCAGTGGACTCCCACAGGGCATGCTGGGAGTTGTAGTGCCATAGGTCAACCCTATTGGGGTCCCTGGGTGCCACCAGCTCATCGGGTCCAAGATAAAATGAACCATTTCTTCATCCAGGCTAGTTGGAGTCTGGCAGAAGTGGGCAAAACTTGCCTGGGAGGAGTGGAGGAGAAGAAGAAAGAGAAAGAGTATGGATTTGTGTATATTAGAGAAGCCTTTTGTAATGTAATTGCAAATAATAAAACTATTATTATTATTAAAATAATAAAACATTTGAGCCCAGGATTTGTGTTTGTGTGGTGCTAAGTTTTGTGATGCTGCAAACCCCGAAACCCCCCGCCCCCCCCCCCCATGTCACAATGTGTGTGTGTGTGTGTGTGTGTGTGTGTGTGTGTGTGTATGTGTGTGTGTGTATGTATGTATATATATATATATATATATATATATATATATATATATATATACACAGTGGTGTGAAAAACTATTTGCCCCCTTCCTGATTTCTTATTCTTTTGCATGTTTGTCACACAAAATTTTTCTGATCATCAAACACATTTAACTATTAGTCAAATATAACACAAGTAAACACAAAATGCAGTTTGTAAATGGTGGTTTTTATTATTTAGGGAGAAAAAAAAATCCAAACCTACATGGCCCTGTGTGAAAAAGTAATTGCCCCCTGAACCTAATAACTGGTTGGGCCACCCTTAGCAGCAATAACTGCAATCAAGCGTTTGCGATAACTTGCAATGAGTCTTTTACAGCGCTCTGGAGGAATTTTGGCCCACTCATCTTTGCAAAATTGTTGTAATTCAGCTTTATTTGAGGGTTTTCTAGCATGAACCGCCTTTTTAAGGTCATGCCATAGCATCTCAATTGGATTCAGGTCAGGACTTTGACTAGGCCACTCCAAAGTCTTCATTTTGTTTTTCTTCAGCCATTCAGAGGTGGATTTGCTGGTGTGTTTTGGGTCATTGTCCTGTTGCAGCACCCAAGATCGCTTCAGCTTGAGTTGACGAACAGATGGCCAGACATTCTCTTTCAGGATTTTTTGGTAGACAGTAGAATTCATGGTTCCATCTATCACAGCAAGCCTTCCAGGTCCTGAAGCAGCAAAACAACCCCAGACCATCACACTACCACCACCACATTTTACTGTTGGTATGATGTTCTTTTTCTGAAATGCTGTGTTCCTTTTACGCCAGATGTAACGGGACATTTGCCTTCCAAAAAGTTCAACTTTTGACTCATCAGTCCACAAGGTATTTTCCCAAAAGTCTTGGCAATCATTGAGATGTTTCTTAGCAAAATTGAGACGAGCCCTAATGTTCTTTTTGCTTAACAGTGGTTTGCGTCTTGGACATCTGCCATGCAGGCCGTTTTTGCCCAGTCTCTTTCTTATGGTGGAGTCGTGAACACTGACCTTAATTGAGGCAAGTGAGGCCTGCAGTTCTTTAGACGTTGTCCTGGGGTCTTTTGTGACCTCTCGGATGAGTCGTCTCTGCGCTCTTGGGGTAATTTTGGTCGGCCGGCCACTCCTGGGATGGTTCACCACTGTTCCATGTTTTTGCCATTTGTGGATAATGGCTCTCACTGTGGTTCGCTGGAGTCCCAAAGCTTTAGAAATGGCTTTATAACCTTTACCAGACTGATAGATCTCAATTACTTCTGTTCTCATTTGTTCCTGAATTTCTTTGGATCTTGGCATGATGTCTAGCTTTTGAGGTGCTTTTGGTCTACTTCTCTGTGTCAGGCAGCTCCTATTTAAGTGATTTCTTGATTGAAACAGGTGTGGCAGTAATCAGGCCTGGGGGTGGCTACGGAAATTGAACTCAGGTGTGATACACCACAGTTAGGTTATTTTTTAACAAGGGGGCAATTACTTTTTCACACAGGGCCATGTAGGTTTGGATTTTTTTTCTCCCTAAATAATAAAAACCATCATTTAAAAACTGCATTTTGTGTTTACTTCTGTTATATTTGACTAATGGTTAAATGTGTTTGATGATCAGAAACATTTTGTGTGACAAACATGCAAAAGAATAAGAAATCAGGAAGGGGGCAAATAGTTTTTCACACCACTGTAATGTGTTTATATATAATTAAGTTTTATTGGGTGTTCATTGTGACATGTACAGAAAAATACTTTATTGCATATACTAATCAGCTTGCAACTCATTGTCACTCTCTGGTAATACCTCACTTTGGCACATCGTTATCTTCCTTACATATATATAACCAGTAACAGCGCCCTGCACGATAACATGCAGTGAATACACTTGACTTGAGCATTCCTAGTTTTCATCCTCTTTCTCTGTATGTTTAGCATCTATTTGCGTTAAAATTGATTAAGTCAGTTTTTGTGTTGCGATTACTTAGTACGTTTTCCTTCATTTTTCACTTAAGCTGGCACTTAAGTCCTCAATCTGCCTCAAGAATTATTTAAGATATGAAGAGGTAGGGGAAGTGACGGCGAAGGTGGTAGGGATGGAATCGGCGCCCATAACGCATGTGCTGCACGGCTGCCCTGCTGCGCGCCGCTGAGAGTCGATTCTAGAATAAAATAAAAAGAGGAATAACCTTGGAGGGCAATCATCAAGCGGATAGTACACGTCACGTAGTATATGTGTACCAAATTTTAGGTCAATTGGTCAAACGGTTTGCGAGGGACAGGTGATTTAAAATCCTGGACAGACAAACTAACAGCCAAGGTAGCATATTATATAAGAAGATAATAGCTATATATATATATATATATATATATATATATATATATAATATATACTGTATATAAGATTTAGGCTGGACTCTCGTGCCAGCTCATTGAGCATCTGGTCCAGTGGCACCCCCTAGGCCCACCATATTACATTTTAAGGATTGTTATTCCTACAGCCTTTGTTTTATTTAGTACTTTTCATAGTGCACAGAATCCTGAGACAATAGTGAAGATTACAAAACTATTTTTCATTGAATTTGCATTCCCTGTCCTGTTCATATCTCTTACTAGTAGCAGAAAATTTTCATTTTCTCTTGCCTCATATAAGATGAGCTCATTTACCCCTAGCATTCTGAGAGACATGTGCTTTACGATAAAGGAGTTCTGCTTTTTGTTGATGAAAGCCATCGTTAAAGTTGCCCCTGCAGCGTTCTACCACCACCACTACTCCATTCAAAAGATTATAAATTGTATGAAACCCACTAATGGGTGCATATCTTGCCCAGCTGAATTTAAGCAAGTATTTATGCACCTGTGTACACGTAACAATAAACTTGAAATAAATACTTTCAAATAAAATTAGTTCTTCTACTGTTTTGTGAAAACACAATGCAAGGCAGTTGGCACATCTAATTTTGTTTGCTTACTTTGCAGGCCGAGCTGATCAAAGGAAATTCCCAAAGTGTTGGACTGACCTTCCGGCAGGTTCCAGCCAGCGAGGGTGACGTGGTGCACGTCATCATTGAAACTGTCGTCCCCAACTCCCCCGCCTCCCAAGCAGACTTGCAGAAAGGGGATCGGCTGATTGCTATTGGAGGTAAGCCGGCCTTCATGGACACAGCCAGTTATGGTGGACTAGTCTGAGTGCTTGTTTAGCTTCTGCTGGTTTTGATATCACTTGTGTTTCCTGGTGGTCTGAATCTATGCAGTGTATCATGTGCTTGGTACTCTTGTTTTACCATACAGTCCATCTCTTCCGCTTTTGATGAATTGCATGTTACTATTACCTCTTGCTCATTCTGAAAACCTGAGACCATCTGCAGCTTTCACTAGATGTCCGCACATCCTATGTTTGCCGGGACCCCAATTGGGTGACCGCTGCGTGCACCAGGATCAAACTGACAGATGTCCTATATGAAAGAAAACACAACTGGGAACATTCCAGTAAGAAACACCACTGTGGCAGTATGGAGGCTGGCACCAATCACCTCCTAACTCTGATATGCTTGGAAAGGTGGCAATTCATCAGCTACCTTTTTGACCGGACAGACCATGGCCTAAGGTCCCACTCAAACTCATCTAACATTTCTCTTTTTCCCCCCCTCACTGATACGACAGTCCAAGCTAGGCGAACCATGCAAGGACAAGCAAATTGAGAATAGAAGCCATGATGGCCATCTTTAACCATCGTCCTCCATCACTACCTTTTGCTGAAACTGTTTAATCCAGTTTTAAAGTCACAGGGGAAGGAACCAGCCTGAAATCTTCATCCAATTTTAGGGTCACAGGAAGAAAGGACCCCCACAGTCACTCATACCTGTCCTGTTTAGGGTGGCCTATTAATCTACAAACTGTGATGTGCAAGTCTGTGACCCACACAAGAGAGGAGGAGGTGAGTCCAGGTTTGGGAAACAATCAGCTTTATTGTTGTCAAGACAGGAACATTCTCAAAGCGTTTATTCAAAAGGGAACACACGCAGAGTATAAGCAGTGACGATGACATCATTCTGCATTTGCTCCCTTCTCAGATCAAAAGAAGTGATAGCCTTCCTGCACAAAAGAGGAGACAGAAAGTAAACACAAGGCCAAATCAGTGGCCGGTTTGAAATATTCTCTGTATCGACCAACGGGCGACAGACGCATTACGCGGTGAGCCTAGAAACTTGTAGTTGAACTGGCAGTGGACATCCAGTTCCTGGCTGTTTCAGTGCACAGCACAGATGGGGGGGTTGTCAAGCGCAGCGCAGTGTTTGGGTGCCAGGGTCTAAAAAATCTCACAATATGTGTCTTTGAGATATGGAAAGAACCCTTGAGATGTTGTAAATAAACCCCATACAGATACCAGGAGAACATCTCAAGGCTACCCCACCCACAGTACGATACTAATGACTGCTTTTGGAACCAGTTATCTAATTTTGTTGTTTGGCAGGGCTTTTATTCAGAAATGTGAGGTCTTTGTAATCGTGTAGAATTTTCTTTTCAGAGAACATCATCCAAACGTCGTGTGGAATGGAGGAAATTAGCAATTTTCACTCTTTGGCTTTTATCTCTGTAATTTTGTTTCAAGTAAAACAGATGCTGTGAATGATAGGGGGCACACTCATGAAATTTCTGAACCTGGAATATGTAGCCCAGTTAGAGTGAGTCACACGGTATGTTACGTTAGGCAAGTGTTGGGAGTGTTTCAGTCCAACTTGCTACAGTTTTGTAAGTGAAGGCTACACCTGAAAATCGATGGAAAAGTCGTCTAATATGACATGGCCTTAAGGTATACCTGCTTCACCCAAGAGTAGACTGCGCAGATCTTATTGGGGCGTCTCCTCTTACCTCTATTGACAATAATTTAATGATAAGGTCTTAATTCCCAGATGAAAAACCTCAGGCAGGATAGCAGTGAAGGCAGATCAATGAAATTGAGGGGTAATTTCAATGAGCAGAATCGCGGACAAAAGTACTACATACACTCATGTGAAAAAGTAAGTACACCCCATAAGAGGTTTTCAGTTTTTTAACATAAGTCAACATTTCAAGATTTGATCTTCCTTTAAATAGTATCTTTATAAAAAGGTGATATAATTAAACAAACATCATGTCTCATTTACATTTTGTAGTCCATTATGTAATGTAAATAGGTATAAATGCAAATGTCACATGTGCAGAAAGTCAGTCCTCCCCTCCATTTCTCACTACCTTAAATACCTCAAATTGGAATCGGGTACAAATGATTTGAACATCATTAGAGGGGATCTTATCTGACCCTGTTTTATTTAAACTTAATCATAAATTTCATTTGTTGTTAATGAAGTGTGTATTATCCCCATGCCAAGATCTCTCTGAGGCCTTCTGAAAGAAGGTTCTAGATGCCCAGGTAGGTCTGGAAAGGTGTTTAAAAAGATCACCTAACAATTGGATATTAACCATTCCACTACCCGAACGATCATTTAAAAGTGGAGGAGATTTCAAGTAGCTACCAACTTGTTCAGACTAGGCCGTCCCAGCAAGTTCTTCTGGAGAGCAGAATGCAGGGTGCTGAAAGACGTCTCTAAGAACACTCTGAATTTCATTACAGGACCTAATGATAGCTCTTTCCACTATTGGGGTCACAGTTCATGAGTCTACGACTAAGACGAGGCTGCACAAATGAGGTGTGCCAGGAGGAAACAGAAAGAACATCAGGGCAAGACTAAAAGTTTGCCCATGAACACCTAGGTAAAGACCAGGGACCTCATGTATAAACGCTGCGTACGCACAAAAATGTTGCGTAAAAAAATCGTTATGTGTAAAACCTAAACTTACCGTAAAGCCACGCACATTTTCACGGTAGCTAAATGCTTAGCGTGCGCAAGTTCTCCGCTCGGTTTTGCAAACTGGCGGTACCCAGTGTCAAAGCAGTGCTACTGTTCCAGTGTGGTTTTCCTTTCTTTTTTAGATCCATATCCCTGACGCGGCTTTATAAATACACTGAAATTAACCGCATATTGTTTATTAGTTTAATGCATCTGATTGTAATTAACCTGTAACAATATAATGGTCCACAGAATGTTCAAACTATTCTAAATACCATAACTGCTTTAGCATTGTTACTCTCACTGCACCTTCTTCTTCTTCTTTCAGCTGCTTCTGTTAGGGGTTACCACAGCGGATCATCTTTTTCCATATTACTCTCACTGCACCACTCAGATAATTTATTTCACTGTATCTGAGTGGGGAATCACAGCTTTACAGCAGCTGATTGGAAAGAGAATTATTGTTATACAGCATCAAGCACATGCTGTCTCTAGAACTGCTCTCATACGGCAAACGCTTTGAGCCTTTCCTCGCGGTTCAGAAACAGTTTCATCCCAAGAACTATAAATGCATCAAGTGCTCCTTGTAGAACTGTTTGTACTTATCAGTACAATTACCTCACTGTAAACTTGCGATACAGTTATAATATTGCACAACCTGGCCCACTTTATAAAGTGTGTATTTACATATGATGGTGATATCATTTTGAAGATCAAATGCTGCAAAAATATGTTTATTATATTATACAGATAAAACTTTAACTTCATTTAAATAATCTATATTGTTAATAATTAAACATGTGAGGACACGGTGCCGCAGCTCTAGCAAGGAGCAGGCGCCCTGTTCAGGATTTGTTCCTGCCTCGCGCTGTATACTTGCTGGTGCTGGCACGACACTGGAAGGATAGATGGATAGATTAATTAAACATGTACTACAAAGATATTTCAATGTTCCTTAAAAGTTTTGAAGAATTGGCTTTCTAAGCTTATAGATGGCTTAACATCTATTAAAGGGCTGCTTGTGTGGAGATTGGGTATTTGGAGAAAGAAAAGTAAGGACAGGAATTGGGGGTTAGTACATTTGAAAGAGACAGTACTGCTGCAATAAATTATTTCATCGAAGTTCGCGCACGGTGCAGCAAGCATCTTGCATGAGGCATGAACAATCACTGCGCCACCGTGTTCCCATGTTTAATAACATGCTTTAACTCCTATCATCATGAAAATGATATCAAGTATACATCTCAGTATTTTAATTATTCAGAGAGCTGTAATATCACTAATGTAATGGATTCTGTGTCCTGTCAGAGGAAGAGAAAGCCTGTTTAAGAAGCATGTAGTGATTCACACACACAGAGCACTTAGAAGATCAAATACAAAACAAAGCATTTAACGTACTACTTTAGTTACGATGGGATTTGAGAAACTAGTAAATTAAGCGATTTTAAGATGAAGTTGATCATGTTCTACTTTAATCACGTAGTTTATTTTGTCATTAAAGTGGAAATTTCGAGACTAAAGTTGACATTTCGTGCTTTTTTCCCCACTGTGTGCCTATTTTTTTTTCTCTGTACCCTAATAAGCTTTCATATGACACTCAGACGGTGAGCTACGACTCGCCTTTTCACAGCGACTTTGATATCTGACAACTTCTTTTTTAATTTGGGCACTGTGCAGCTTTGTGAACTTGAGCTTTCGAGTATCTCCGACACTCTATGTCACTCGATCAACTTCCTTTTGTTGTTTATACCACTGTTTAAACCAACAAATAGTACGTTTTTCTTTGCCTCCACTTGTTATTCGCTGAAATTCTTTTATTTCCCCCGTGCTTTTGCCATTGCCTTTTCACAGAACGCTGCGCTTAAGGGCTATTCATATTGATTTGCATATTCAAAGAGGCATAATTCTGGGAGGAGTTAGGGAGTGACAGCAGGCGCGTGCTCATGCTCTACTTTTCACGCTGACCGGGATTTATGGAACGGAAGAATGTGGAAGTTGGCGAATGCACAGATTTATGCATCTGGATTTTTTTTGTGCATATGCACATTTCCGTTTTTGTCCTTATGCCATGTTTTAGTGTGAATTCTACGCACAGCGTTATGCATGAGGCCCCAGGACTTCTGGAACAATGTGTTCTGGACAGACAAGGCGAGGATAATAACTTGGCCATAGTACCAGAAGACGTGTTTGGGTGAAAACCAAAGATAAAATTTGAGCAGAAGAATCTGATGCCAGCGGTAAAGCATGGTGGTGGAAATGTTGTGCTTTGGGGCTGCTTTGCTGCATCAAGACTTGGGCAGCGCACCATCACAGAATCCAATGGGAATTCTTCATTATACCAGAAAAGTAATGTGAGGATCATCAGTGAAAAGATTGAAGCTCCACTGAAAGTGAACCTTGCAACCTGACAGTGACCCTATACATACCAGCAAATCCACAAAGGAATGACTGAAAAGAAAGAAATGGAGGGTTCTAGAATGGCCGAGTCAAAGCCCAGATCTGAATACCATCGAGATGTTGCGGCGGAGATTTGAAATGAGACGTGCTCACAAGACACCCCTCAAACATCCCACTGCTGAAAGAATTTTCATGGAGGAGTGAGAGGAACATTTTCTCAGTCAATGGTAGACAGTAGGGGAAACACTGACTTGAGGGGGCAGCACTGCGTATGAGAGCCAAGGGGGGAACTTGCTTTTTCCATAAACGAGAATGTTGCATCTGATCATTTTTCATTGAGTATATTCTTCTTCTAAAGTCAATTTTGTATTGGTTTTTATGAATTACATCACCATTATCTATAGATTCTGTTTAAATGACGATATATCTGCGTATGTCAAAAAAGAAAATAAAAATGTTCTGGAGGTGTACTTTCTTTTTCACATGACTATACTTTCCATCCTGGACTCTGCTGCAGTCTTCAGACGATCTTCGTTCTCTGCCTACATCTCTTAGTTACGGAGTCTCTCCAGAGGCAGAATCACAACAGCTTATGTCATTCTCAGACAGAAAAGAAGACCCTTTCACTAGGTCATTGTCCAGTTTTATCTCTTTTTTTTTATCCTTATTCTAAATAAAACTTTAAATACTCAGTAAATGATTATGTCAGTTAAAAGAATATACCACTCTGCGTGATCAAACATTTTGTTAAATAAGCCTTAGCCAAATCAAACAGGAATGCTAAATCAAAGTTCAATTGTTAAAGCTTATCTAAGTTAGCATGTTTGTCTGTATGTAACCCTAATTCCCCCCCACCCCAAAATGTCTAGTTGCATTTGACTGGTGTGATTGCTCCGTGCCGGGCCAACCATACCGTGCCCTGGCCCGCTTGGAAGAGGTGGGCCCGAGCACAGTTCAGTAGCATTCAGGAACAGTATGATCACTAAACGTGCCCGAGCAATGATGCGACTAGTCAGATAGCACAATTCTCATTTCATTCAATACCATTTGAGTTAAAAAAGGTTTTTATTCTCACCTTACACATTGTAAAAGGCGCTATATAGCGCCCGACCCGGCACAGACTCAGGCAGAGGCACGTACTTAAATAAAAGCTTCTTTATTTTATCTTCAGCCGTGGGGCACGCCTTCCCCGTGTCCCACTAGCCCAACACAGTCCCACAGGCACTTAAATTGCACACAAACCACACTTCTTTTCACCTCAGCACCACCACTCCTCCTCAGGCTTAGTCCTCCTCCTCCCGACTCTAGCTCTCTCGAGTGGTGGTGGCTGGCCTTTTTATACCCTGGGGCTGAGGAATTGACCAGCCGGGCTGGTAAGTCCACGCAGCTCCCCCTGGCGGCCATCCAAGCCCCCAACCAGGCTCTGGAGGACTCCATGTCCCATGGAGCCTTGCACCAGGTTGGGGAATCATTGTCCACCAGGGAGGCTGCCACCAAGCGTCCCGGGGGAGGTACTGAGCTGCCCATGCTGGCTCCCTCGGAATGAATGCAGTAGGGGCGTCCCTGCCGGGCATGGGACCCGGCTGTCCTTCACAACATGAAAGTGATTTGTAGTTGGCAAGAAGAGTTGCAAATTCCTCCCTTAACATCATTTGTCTCAATAAAAACCTTCTCGTCAGTGTAGCACGATTAACAGCAAAACGCTTGCTGCACTGCACACTCAATAAATCTGTATGAGGGTTGAGCGTCATTCTACCCTACATGACTCCAAAACAACTACAAAAAAGTAAAATCATTTTGACATGCATGCAGTCACTCCATGTTCCGATCTTGTTTTGGCTTTACATGACAAAAGCATGCCCGGACCCAGAACGTTAAAGCGCAGTGTGATTGAAGACCAGCTATGTGGGTGGGTGGGGTTTAGTATGGACAGTCGCACTTGGGCACGATACGGAACAAACATGCCCAGTGTGAGTACACTAGTAAACAACTAAAGAAAAAAATGGGATACGGTAGACCCTGTGGCACAGCAAGATGACCTGAACTCTGCAGATGACACTGTAGCTTTCTGTCACACAAGCACAGCCAAATGCAGAACAAGACAGAACATCTGACAGCGATATCAGCCAAGATAGGACTGATCATCATCAAGAAGAAGACCAAGTTCATAAGAATGGACCAACACCAAAACTGACAACACTTTGAGAGTAGAAGGTAAAGCCCTTGATGGAGTGAATTTCTTTACCTATCTGGGAAGCATAGTGGATAAACAAGGTGGTACAGACAGAGGTGTCACCATCAGACTGGTGAAGGCACCACTGAAATATACACTCAGCAGCCACTTTATTAGGTATACCTTTCTAGAACTGGGCTGGACCCCCTGTTGCTACAATTCTTCGTGACATAGTTTCATCAAGGTGCTGCACACATTCCTCAGGGATTTTAACACATATTGACCTGATAACATCAGGCAGTTACAGTTACGGTTGCACATCCATGATGTGAATCTCCCATTCCTCCACATCCCAAAGGTGCTCTATTGGATTGAGCTCTGGTGACTGTGGAGGTCATTTGAATCCAGTGAACTCATTGTCATGTTCAAGAGACCAGTTTATGATAATCTGAGCTTTGTGACATGGCGTTTTATTCTGCTTGAAGTCTCCATCACAGGATACAGGACAGGATGGATTCCTGCTTTCATGTTGTTGACGCCAAATTCTGACCCTACAATCTGAATGTTGCAGCAGAAATTAAGACTCATCAGACCAGGCAACGTTTTTCCAGTCTTGAGCCTGTTTTTAGCTAACAGGAGTGACTCCCGGTGTGGTCTCCTGCTGCTGAAGCCCATCTGCTTCATGGTTCTACATGTTTTGTGTTCAGAAATGCTCTTCTGCATACCTTGCTTGGTTGCAACAAGTGGTTATTTGAGTTACTATTGCCTTTCTATGTTTTCTTGGATGACGTTGATAACAAAATGGCTGATTGAATGGCCTTGAATAGGAACACAGCTTGAATAACAACAAGCAATATCGAGACATTCATTAAAAAATAAATAAATAAAATTACTTTCATAATCCAATCTCAAGTGTCAAGTCATGTGCTCACAGCGTGCCAAATGTACAGGATGTCCACGAAGTCTCTTTACAATTTCAAAATTTTATTAAAAAAACAAATGAATAGACATTTCTGTGGAAATTATTACAAAATGAGGAGTAGATATTAAAGTTTTTTTTGCCTCATTTAACACACCTCTATATGGGGACCACTAGTTGCATGAAGTACATCAAGATGGTGCTCGATTTCTTGCCATGTTCTCTGTAGCATAGCGTCATCAATGGTGGCAATGGCATCAGTGATCTTTTGCTTTAGATCATTAATGTCCCATATCTTTGTTCGATACACGATATCTTTAACATAACCCCACAGAAAGAGGTCCAGGGGAGTGATATCTGGTGAACAAGGTGGCCAGGGAATTGGGCCACCCCTTCCAATCCACTGATCTGGAAATGTTTGATTCAGGAACCTACAAACATGCAGTCCCCAGTGTGGTGGTGCACCATCTTGCTGGAAAATGACAGTTGGTTGAAGGTCATCCAGTTGTGATGTCACATATTCAGTCAAAAGGTCAAGGTAAACATTTGCAGTAATTAATCTCTCGTTGAAGAATAATGGACCAATGATTCGATTGCACATGATCTCACACCACACATTCACCTTTGGACTATCTCGATGAAGTTCCCTTGTCACATGGGGGTTTTCTAAGCCCCAGATTCTCACATTATGTGTATTAATCCATCCATCCATCCATTGTCCACCACTTATCCGAAGTCAGGTTGTGGGGGCAGTAGCCTATGCAGGGAAGCCCAGACCTCCTTCTCCCCGGCCACCTCCTCCAGCTCTTCTGGTGGGACCCCGAGGTGTTCCCAGGCCAGCTGGGAGATATAATCCCTCCAGCGTGTCCTGGGTCTGCCCCATGGCCTTCTCCCAGTGGGACATTCCTGGAACACCCCCTTAGGGAGGCGTCCAGGGGGCATTCTGACCAGATGCCCGAACCACCTCAACTGACTCCTCTCAATGCGGAGGAGCAGTGACTCTACTCTGAGTCTCTCCCGGATAACTGAACTCCTCACCCTATCTCAAAGTCCAGCCACCCTGTGGAGAAAACTCATTTTGGCTGCTTGTATCCGCGATCTTGCTCTTTCGGCCACTACCCAAAGCTTGTGGCCTTGGTGAGGGTAGGAACGTAGATCGACTGGTAAATTGACAGCCTTGCCTTTTGGCTCACCTCTCTCTTCACTACGATGGACCGTTGCAGAGCCCGCATTACTGGGGATGCTGCACCGATCCGTCTGTCAACCTCCCACTCCATTCTTCCCTCACTTGTGAACAAGACCCCGAGATACTTGAACTTCTCCACTTGAGGCAGTAATGTGTTCCCAACCCGGATTGAGCATTCCACCCTTTTCCAGCAGAGAACTATGGCCTCGGATTTAGAGGTGCTGACTCTCATCCCTGCCGCTTCACACTCGGCTGCGAACCGCTCCAGTGAGAGCTGGAGGTCACTGTCCATTGAATATGTGTATTCAGTTTCCCTGAAACGTGGAAAGTTGCCTCATCACTAAAACAAACTTTGATAACAACTGAGTGCATTGGACAAATTTGATTAACATATCTCATCAGTTGCCTTTTTAGTAATTTTTTGAAATTGTAAAGAGACTTTGTGGACACCCTGTATTTTTGCATAACTATTGTTAAATATAAACTAATTCTGGAAAATCCTTTCATGCCCGACAATGAAGCTCATTCAAACAAATTCAGCTTTTGAACTGAAGACCCGCCTCCCCCTCATTCATTGGTCAGGAGTTCCTCCCAGTAATCGCTCAACCATTTGGCTTCCATGGCACTCTACGAGATGTGAACACTGCGGAGTGTGTGGCCTGACAGAGACGAGCAATTCATTTGTGCAGATCTGAGTTGCTTCAAACAAGCAGAAGGTCAGTTCTGCAGTGCGGTTTCCGACACTGCCATGCAATAATCCCAGAGAACTGCAGTTATGGCTTACCGGTATGAACATATGAATGAGGGGAGAGGCGGGGCTTCAATTCAAAGGCTCGGTCTCATTTGAGCGCACTTCACTGTCAAGGATGGAAGGATTTTCTGGAAAACCACATCTTATTCGGGACCTTTGTATTTCACTGTGCAGGCATTGTTCCTCATGAATTTCCAATTTAAAACTATTAAGCTGTTTTAACAAAGCCCTGTTGTCGGCATAAATTACATGAACGGCAGAGATGCTGAGGTGTTAATTAATCAGCACTAGTTTGAAGCGATGACTTGGTGCCACTGTAATCAGCAGATGAGTTCACATGAACAGGACAGACTTCTCGCTCAGATGCCACCCTATACAGGGTGGTCAAGTGAGGGAACACACAAGTCCAAAATAAATGTTGAGATTCCCACCTGGTTGCCCCAGGGTTGGCAAGACACAACTAATCAAGCTCATGATAGTGGAAACGGAGTTATTGGGCAGTATGGCCTCCAAAAAAACAGCTAAGGTCAGTGCTTAGGTTGGAGCTCAATCCGGCAGTCTGCTATTTCCCAAATAAGGTGCTGACTTCTGGAGCATCTCCATCTTCTACTCCTCAGACTGGAGGGTGCAGAATCAATTGACCTCATTGGGTGTCTTCTCGGAGCTTTGGGTGTTAAAAGAAAAAGAGACAATACCCTCAGCAACCACGCCCCCTTGTGCCTTGGCATGATTGTGCTTACCTCCGAAGGTGACATTCTGACACACATGCACAACAACAGTTAACCAAAGGATAGCATTAAGCCAAACCCATCAAAACAAAAACGCAACCAGCCAATAAATGTGTTGCAGGTTTTGAACACCACGACAAGTGCTGCAGGGCTAATATAAGATGATATGAATCAGATATTACATTAATCACATGTAACAGACTATCATTGCCAGTCATCACCAAGCCAGACAACACATATCTGGCGAGCACCAGAGAGACACACACACACACAGCAAAGCAGAAAAACAGAGACCAAAGTTAAAACTCTCCCCATGTGGAGCTTCCTTCAGTATAGACTGGTTAGGATTATCCGTGCCCAAGTCACTCACAGTGATTGAACTTGGCACCGTCTTCACAACTAATGCTACCAGAAGTCCTGCTAATTCCACTTGATAGCTGACTTTTGACGCCAATGTGGGGATCTTCCAGGGCATTTTCTGTTCTCTATGATGTAATTTTTTTTTTAAATGATGGGTTCTGCTTTGTAATTATCAATGGTCCACATTGGTGACTTTGGACAATCACCTGCCAAAGGTAATATTTAGTTACTGTCGCAGCAGATAACCAGTTTGGCTGGATTTAAAAAGTGCTCAACTCACAAGGATGCTGCCTATCTATCAAAAAACTGCCAAATTTTTTCTCTGTGAATCTACACTTATGCACCCTTACTTGGGCTAGTTTGAGTATTTCTGGAACTGCTAATCTCCTGGGATTTTCACACATAACAGTCCCTAGCATTTACTCAGAATTCTGCAAAAAACATTAAAAAAATCCAGTGAGTGGCAGTTCTGTGAGCTGAAGTGCCTTGTTGATGTGAGAGGTTAGAGGAGAAGGGCCGGTTTGGTCTGAGGTGACAGAAAGGCTACGATAACTCAAATAAACACCGAGTTCAACTGTGGTGGTGAGAAGAGCAACGCGGAACACACAATGCTTTGAACCTTAAGGCGGATGGACTTCAATAGCAGAAGACCACATCGGGCTCCACTTGTGTCAGCAAAGAACAGAAAGCTGAGGCTGCAGTGGGCACAGGCTCACCAAAACTGCACAGATGAAGATTTGGAAAGATTTAGCCTAGTGTGATGAATCCAAATTTCTGGTGAGGCACACAGATGGTAGGGTCAAAATTTGGGCTAACACCATGAATCCATGCATCTAACCAGTATTGTATTAACAGTCCAGGCTAGTGGAGTCAATGTAATGGTGTGGGAATGTTTTCTTGCCACACTTTGTGCCCATTAATGCTAATTAATCATCGCTTGAATGCCATGGCCTATTTGAGTCAAACACATCCATTTCTTATCAACCTCCATGTTTCAGGATCACAGGGTTCCCTTCTTCTGCTTATACATCAATACAAATAATAAAAGCTGAAGAAGACTTGGGGTTCATGCTCTGCTAGAAAACGCCCATTTTATAAGCCAATTAAACCAAATTCGTGACCCGATGGGCCTTTACCTAATCTAGAAGAAATATAGGAAGAGTGTGCAAATCTCAGAACTGAAAGCAGCTGTGTTGGGATTCAGACCTTGAACAGTGGAGGCAACCGCTAACCACTCCACCACTATGCTGCCTAATACCAGAAAGCATCTGTTGAAATAGGTTTATCTATCTATCTATCTATCTATCTATCTATCTATCTATCTATCTATCTATCTATCTATCTATCTATATAGTGGCTATCTATAGTTAGGTCCATAAGTATTTGGACAGGTACACAATTTTCATAGATTTGGTTCTGTATGCAACAACAATTTATTTTAAATAAAGTAACCATTGTGTGATTGAAGGTTAGACTTTCAGCTTTAATTTAAGGGGTTTTGCCAAAAATTTTGTATGAGCCATTTAGGAATTACAGCCATTTTTCTGCATAGCCCCTACCCCCCTCCAGGGGCTCAAAAGTATTTGGACATTAGACTGAGAAGCTGTTCCATAGCCAGGTGTGAGCAGTTCCTTTCATTATTTCATTAACTATTTAGCAGGTAAAAAGTCTGGAATTGATTCCAAGTGTGGAATTTGCATTTGGAAGCTGTCACCGTGAACTCTCAATATGAGGTCCGAAGAGCTGGCCATGTAAGTAAAAAACAGTAAATCATTAGGCTGAAATAGCAAACCCTTTAGAGAGACAGCAGAAACATCAGGAGTGGTCCAATCAACCATTTGGTAGATTCTTTAAAAGAAGGAACATACTGGTGATCTCAGCAACTCCAGAAGGTCTGGAAAACCACAGAAGACAACTGTGCTCGATGATTCCAGAATTCTGTCCTTGTTGAAGAAGAACCCCTCCCTTCACAACATTTAGCAAACCAAGACCACTGTCCGGTAGGTGGGTCTATCAAAGTCTACAACCAAGAGAAGACTTCATGAAAATAAAGACAGAGAGTTTACCACGAGGTGCAAACCACTGGTAAAGCTCAAGCATAGGAAGGACAGATTAGACTTTGCCAGAAAACATTTTTTAAAAACCTTTCAGTTCCGGAACAATTTTCTTAGGACAAAGAAAACTAAAATCAGTACATAGCAGAATGTTTGAAAGTGAAGAGTATGGAGAAGAGAAGAAATGGCTCATGATCTTATGAATATCACATCATATGTGAAACATGGTGGAGGTAAATTTTCCTGCATGATCGTGCATGGCTGCCATTGGATGTCAATCACTGGTATTTATTGATGATATGACTGCTGGCAGAAGTAGCAGGATGAATTCTGAAGTGTACAGGGCGCTGTGCTGTCTGCTAAGATTCAGCCAAATGCTACAAAATTGATAGGATGACACTTCACAGTACAGATGGACAATGAGCCAAAAACATACTGGTGCAACAAACCAATAGCTTTTCAAGGCAGAGAAGTGGAATTTTCTTCAATCGCCAACTGACCTCAACTCATTTGAACATGCAGTTCGCTGGCTGAAGACAAAACTGATGGCAGAAAGTCCAACAAACAAGCAGCACCTGAAGACAGCGACAGTAAAGTCCTGGCAAACCATCATTGCGGAGGAAGCCCAGCACTTGGAGGAGGCCATGGGTTCAGACTTCAGGCAGCCATTGACAGTAAAGAAATTTCCACCAAATATTGAAAATGATCATCATATTTATGATAATGCTGGTTTGTCCAAATACTTTTGAGCCCCTGAAAACTGGGGTTCCATGTATAAAAATGTCTCTCTTTTCTAAACAGCGCAAACAATATTTTTGTTAAACTCCTAGAATTAAAGCTGAAAGTCTACACTTCAATAACATCTTGATTGCTTTGTTTCAAATCCATTGTGGTTGTGTGCAGAGCCAAAATTATTGAAATTGTGTCACTATCCAAATTCTTATGGATCTGACAATATCTGTCTGTCTGTCTGTCCGTCTTTTTATTTTAGCGCACTTTTCATATCTGGTACTTATTTAGCACATTCCATGTTTGTCTCTTATATTGGACAGCTTTCTTATCCATTTTCTAATTGTAGCCTATATCACCTTTTTCTATATATCAATCTATTTTATATAAAGCTTTTCATATCTGTTTATCATTTTATATAGCACCTTTAATTACTGATTTATCTACAGTATCTCACAAAAGTGAGTACACCCCTCACATTTTTTAAATATTTTATTATATCTTTTCATGGGACAACACTGAAGATATGACACTGTAATACAATGTAAAGTAGTCGGTGTACAGCTTGTATAACAGTGTAAATTTGCTGTCCCCTCAAAGTAACTCAACACACAGCCATTAATGTCTAAACCGCTGGCAACAAAAGTGAGTTCACCCCTAAGTGAAAAATGTCCAAATTGTGCCCAGTTAGCCATTTTCCCTCCCTGGTGTCATGTGACTCGTTTGTGTTACAAGGTCTCAGGTGTGTTAAATTTGGTGTTACCGCTCTCACACATTCTCATACTGGTCACTGGAAGTTCAACATGGCACCTCATGGCAAAGAACTCTCTGAGGATCTGAAAAAAAGAATTGTTGCTCTACATACAGCTGGCGTAGGCTATAAGAAGATTGCCAACACCCTGAAACTGAGCTGCAGCACGGTGGCCAAGACCATACAGTGGTTAAGCAGGAAAGGTTCCACTCAGAACAGGCCTCGCCATGGTCGACCAAAGAAGTTGAGTGCACGTGCTCAGCGTCATATCCAGAAGTTGTCTTTTGAAAATAGACGTATGAGTGCTGTCAGCATTGCTGCAGAGGTTGAAGGGGTGGAGGGTCAGCCTGTCAGTGCTCAGACCATACGCAGACTGCATCAAATTGGTCTGCATGGCTGTCGTCCCAGAAGGAAGCCTCTTCTAAAGATGATGCACAAGAAAGCCCGCAAACAGTTTGCTGTAAGCAAGCAGACTAAGGATTGCCATGGATTACTGGAACCATGTCCTGTGGTCTGATGAGACCAAGATAAACTTATTTGGTTCAGATGGTGTCAAGCATGTGTGGCGGCAACCAGGTGAGGAGTACAAAGACAAGTGTGTCTTGCCTACAGTCAAGCATGGTGGTGGAAGTGTCATGGTTAGGGGCTGCATGAGTGCTGCCGCCGCTGGGGAGCTACAGTTCATTGAGGGAACCATGAATGCCAACATGTACTGTGACATACTGAAGCAGAGCATGATCCCCTCCATTTGAAAACTGGGCCGCAGGGTAGTATTCCAACATGATAACGACCCCAAACACACCTCCAAGATGACCACTGCCTTGCTAAAGAAACTGAGGGTAAAGGTGCTGGACTGGCCAAGCATGTCTCCAGACCTAAACCCTATTGAGCGTCTGTGGGGCATCCTCAAACAGAAGGTGGAGAAGCGCAAGGTCTCTAACATTCACCAGCTCTGTGATGTCATCATGGAGGAGTGGAAGAGGATTCCAGTGGCAACCTGTGAAGCTCTAGTGAACTCCATGCCCAAGAGAGTTAAGGCAGTGCTGGAAAATAATGGGGGCCACAGAAAATATGGACACTTTGGGCACAATTTGGACATTTTTCACTTAGGGGTGAACTCACGTTTGTTGCCAGCGGTTTAGACATTAATGGCTGTGTGTTGAGTTATTTTGAGGGGACAGCAAATTTACACTGTTATACAAGCTGTACACGGACTACTTTACATTGTATCAAGGTGTCATATCTTCAGTGTTGTTCCATGAAAAGATGTAATAAAATATTTACAAAAATGTGAGGGGTGTACTCACTTTTGTGAGATACTGTATCTCATAGAGTACCTGTTCATACACAGTATGTCTGTTACAGCACTTGTCCCTTTCTGTCTATTGTACAGTAAATCTGCCTGCCTCTCTTTCTATTCTAGTCTACTGTAGTCTAAACTTATCGAGCAGTAGACTTACAAATGTGACAATGCTTCTGCTTCTCTGGTTTCCATGTTTTCTTTTTTTCCCCTTATGGACTGGATGCAATCAGATGTTTTCAAGTGCTGTGTCAAAATAAGTTGATGCACATTGGACAACAATCATTTCAACACAGTAACAATGTCAGCATGGTAGCATTGTGGTCAGCATTGCTGCCTAACAGCACCAGAGTCCTGTGCTCAAACCACCAGCCCAGGTCTTACTTGTGTGACGTTTGCATGTTCTCCTCATGTCCGTGTTGAATTTTCTCCAGACACTATGTTTTGTTTTTTTTTTTCTCCCACATTCCCTGTGCATGTTCTGTGAATTGGCCCAGTGTGTGACTAAGTGAGCTTTGTGATGTATTTTCCCACCATCTACCATTGATATCATCAGTTTTAGATTGCATGAACTGTGAGTCTCCATATAGAATCTCATTTTTTTTTTCTTCTTCTTCTCCTCCACCAGGGGTGAAAGTGACCTCTTCAGTACAAGTTCTGAAGCTGATCAAGCAGGCTGGAGAAAAGGTGATGGTGTTTTACGAAAGGCCCATACGTCACCAAATGCCCCAGGTTGAGGGCTTTGGCCAGCTTGAAGATCAAGGCTTCCTGTCTCAACCTGCCTATGAGGAGGACACCATGAGCATCAACACTTTGGATGGCAGTGATAACAAAGACATGGACTCCGAGTTTGAGGAGTTAATTTGTGAAACCAGGCCATCAAACAGTGACGTAAAAGATGAGTCGTTGCTCTCTCTAAACCAAAGCCCCAAAAGAACGGTTGCCAACCTCGCTTCCAAGCCCCTTGGAACGATATCACCCATCCTTAACCGCAAATTGAACCTGGGGGGCCTTCAGGCACAGCTGAAGCCTCCACCCAAAGATGGGACAAAACCAGTAACCTCAAAGAGCTCTGAAGGCCCTGAAGCAATGCCACAGTCAGCAAGCAAACTGGCACAGACCCCACCAACTCGACCCCCAGTGCCCCCAAGACCTCACATTAAATTGACTCTGGCTTCTTCAGAAACACAGTGCCTGCTGGATTCAAGTGATGCCCCTGCTGAAAAACCAGAACGACCACCCCCACCCCTGATCAACGGAGAGAAGATGGTCAGCGAGAAAGTCGTTGTGAAACCTGTAGAGCAGAATGATGAGCCACTCGCGCCAATTCCAAATAAAGCAGACTCTTCCAAAGAAAAGGTTTCCGACAGCTCCAACAGTCCTAGAGACTCGGGAGAGGACCAGCAAATGTGGGAGTCTGCCGAGACACCATATCGCAACCGCTTGGCTCGGTGGAGCAAAGCTTCATATTTGTTTGAGACAGAGAGCCACCACAAGTACCTTAATGTCGCTGTTTGGTGTAAGGACCCTTTTAAAGTTGGCGGCCTCCTCTGCCTTGGACACACAAGTCTGAAACTTGAACACATTGCCTTGGAATGCCTGTCAACATCCTCGATGGAGTATCAGAGCAGCTTCAGGCTAAACGCGGCCGAACCCAAAGCTAACGTCAGTCGGACGGCTTTGAGAAATTTAAGCGTGCACAAGGGGTTTAATGAGAAGCTGTGCTTTGGTGACATTACACTGCATTTCACCTACTTGAAAGAGGGCGAATCTGAGCATTCGAGCGGCTTGACTGAAAGAGAGAGGGAGAGCAGCGCACAGGACGAAGCTCTGCTGTTTCCCAAAGAGGACACCAACCTCCCATCAGTCTCTGTTAGTGAAGTGAAGCATAATTTCCAAGACACGCAGTTCCAGAACCCAACCTGGTGTGACTACTGCAAGAAGAAAGTCTGGACCAAAGCGGCATCGCAGTGTATGATCTGCTCCTACGTGTGCCATAAGAAGTGCCAGGAAAAATGCCTGACGGAGCACCCTTACTGTTCGGCGGCTGAAAGAAAAGTGGACCCGGAGACAAAATCAACGATAAACAAAGCCACTGGCTTGACCAGACAGTTCCTCAACACTAGCTCTCGCTTGTTAAGCTTAAGACCGGTACCTAAAGCTCGCCTGGCAGAACAGGGAAGTGACATTGCAGAACCATCCCCAAAACACACACCCAACACCTCTGACAATGAAAGCAGCGACACGGAGACATATGTGGCGGGCAGCCCTTGTAAACGCCCTGCAGCAGCAGGTACCAAGCTGGCAAGAAAGGAGGGGGGCCTGGATGATAGTGTTTTCATTGCGGTCAAAGAAATTGGCCGGGATCTCTATCGAGGTCTACCAACGGACGAGAGATCCCAGAAACTGGAGCTGATGCTCGATAAGTTGCAGCATGAAATTGACCAAGAACTGGAGCACAATAATTCCCTGGTAAGGGAGGAGAAGGAGACTAGCGACGCAAGGAAGAAGTCCCTGATTTCCGCAGCGCTTTCCAAATCTGGTGAAAGACTGCAGGCCCTAACTCTGCTTATGATCCATTACCGAGCGGGTATCGAAGATCTGGAGTCGTTTGAGGGCACGTCACCTTCAGAACAGCAAGACCAAAAACCTAAGGAAATGGAAGAACCCATCTTGATTCAGGAATCATTTGAGTCTGAGATCTGCAGTCCAATTGAAGCCCAGCTGCTCGATGAAATAACGGAAGAGACGATCAACGAGGAGGTTCTACCTTGAAGTTCTGTCAGATCTTGACTTTCCATTGGTTCTCCGGCCAGACAAACAAGACGCACAACTTGTCAAGCACCCAAGGAGTGGAAAAATATGTCCTCTTTGGTTATTGACAACAAGGAACATGCTTCCTATTCATTGTTTTGTGGCCAGCAGCAATGCTCGAAAAATAACCAAAACGGTTTTTGCGCAGTAATAGTCGTAGCAACAATAAAATGATGCGAATAATAATCATTCACATACATAATTGTCGCCGCTGCAAGTCAGAGTCTGTGAGCCGTTTTATTTATTGGAACTTCAGCACCTTGGAGTCACAGTCCTTCAGATGAACCTGTGCGACCGAACGAACTCATTGACCGCCTCAATTTCTCAAAGCAATGCATGTGAAGATTGATGGGTAAAAATGGCAGCCATTTTGGGACCACTTTTGCTACATTTGATTTCTGTTGTTTTTACGTTTTTTTCTTTTTTTGCCAAAACTATGGAAAAAATTGGCTTCTACTTCGTGTTGTTTTAATTAGCAAATTTACATATGTATATTTTGTTGTTTCTCGCTTTAGTATAAATTTTGTTTATTTAAACGAGTTCTTAATTTTATTTTGTTTGGTAAATAACTGCTTAGGGTGAAGCACATAAATGTTAGACAATTATTTCTAATCTGGAGAGTTATGGCATTGTACAGAGAATGTTGGGTCTATGAGTTCAAAAATATAAGGGAATCTCATTTACGGTGTTGAGTGGGTTGGTAGAAACCTGAGGGGCATGGGAGGGAAATCTAACTGTTGGACAGACCTGTCAAGACCTGAGTGGGGAAGCAAGGGGTTCCAAGGGAGCTTTAACCTCCTGAGGTTCACCAGTGTACTTCCTGCATGCCCGGTGAAGTGCCTAGGTGGGAGATGTGGTCATCTTTGAGGGGAGCTGTTGTATAGCAAAACATTGTGCAATATTTTTGTATGAAATGTATGAACAGTGCTCTGAAGAAAGGCCACGTTCATCCGGGCAGATGGCGCGACTCACCAGCCGATTAAGGCTTGGGCCACCCCGATGGGAGTAGGTTGGAAACAGAAAAGAATGTGTGTGCACGGCGTATGAAGCTGCTGACGTATTGTCTGGCATTGTCATTATATAGTTGAGCCCCCCCAAAAAAATATTGTTTAATAAAATTAATAATGTAATCATGCATTATTATAAATAAGAAAAATAAAAACTTATTACTTGAGAGGCATTGATGGTTATTGTGGAGTGTAATATTGATTGCAATGTATTTATATGTGTGTTGACATATTATAATATAATTAGGTTTTCTACTTTATGAACAATTAGGTCCATAAATATTTGGACAGAGATAACTTTTTTCTAATTTTGGTTCTGTACATTACCACAATGAATTTTAAATGAAACAACTCAGATGCAGTTGAAGTGCAGACTTTCAGCTTTAATTCAGTGGGGTGAACAAAACGATTGCATAAAAATGTGAGGCAACTAAAGCATTTTTTGAACACAATCCCTTCATTTCAGGGGCTCAAAAGTAATTGGACAAATTAAATAACTGGAAATAAAATGTTTATTTCTAATACTTGGTTGAAAACCCTTTGCTGGCAATGACAGCCTGTAGTCTTGAACTCCTGGACATCACCAGATGCTGGTTTCCTCCTTTTTAATGCTCTGCCAGGCCTTTACTGCAGCGGCTTTCAGTTGCTGTTTGTTTGAGGGCCTTTCTGTCTGAAGTTTAGTCTTCAACAAGTGAAATGCCTGCTCAGTTGGGTTAAGATCAGGTGACTGACTTGGTCATTCAAGAATTTTCCACTTCTTTGCTTTAATAAACTCCTGGGTTGCTTTGGCTGTATGTTTTGGGTCATTGTCCATCTGTATCATGAAACGCCACCCAATCAATTTGACTGCATTTAGCTGGATTTGAGCAGACAGTATGTCTCTGAACACCTCAGAATTCATTCAGCTGCTTCTGTCCTGTGTCACATCATCAATAAACACTAGTGTCCCAGTGCCACTGGCAGCCATCACACTGCCTCCACCGTGTTTTACAGATGATGTGGTATGCTTTGGATAATGAGCTGTTCCACGCCTTCTCCATACTTTTTTCTAGCCATCATTCTGGTAGAGGTTCATCTTGGTTTCATCTGTCCAAAGAATGTTTTTCCAACTGTGCTGGCTTTTTTAGATGTTCTTTAGCAAAGTCCAATCTAGCCTTTCTATTCTCGAGGTTTATGAGTGGCTTGTACCTTGCAGTGCACCCTCTGTATTTACTGTCTTCTCTTTATGGTAGACTTGGATATCGATACGCCTACCCCCTGGAGAGTGTTGTTCACTTGGTTGGCTATTGTGAAGGGGTTTCTCTTCACCATGGAAATGATTCTGCAATCATCCACCACTGTTGTCTTCCGTGGACGTCCAGGTCTTTTTGCGTTGCTGAGTTCACCAGTGCTTGCTTTCTTTCTCAGGATGTACCAAACTGTAGATTTTGCCACTCGTAATATTGTAGTAATTTCTCCGATGGGTTTTTTCTGTTTTCGCAGCTTAAGGATGGCTTCTTTCACCTGCATGGAGAGCTCCTTTGACCGCATGTTGTCTGTTCACAGCAAAATCTTCCACATGCAAGCACCACACCTCAAATCAACTCCAGGCCTTTTATCTGCTTAACTGATAATGACATAACGACGGACTTGCTCACACATGCCCATGAAATAGCCTTTGAGTCAATTGTCCAATTACTTTTGAGGCCCTGAAATGAAGGGATTGTGTTCAAAAAATGCTTTAGTTGCCTCACATTTTTATGCAATCGTTTTGTTCACCCCACTGAATTAAAGCTGAAAGTCTGCACTTCAACTGCATCTGAGTTGTTTCATTTAAAATTCATTGTGGTAATGTACAGAACCAAAATTAGAAAAAAGTTGTCTCTGTCCAAATATTTATGGACCTAACTGTATGCTGTCTACAAATGTGGGCCTCTCCTTCACTAACTCTACCAATCTATCAAACCCCAGTAGAAGGGTGCAGTTATCAAGTATGTCGCTAGGCGTTGTATGTGTACAGTTTGTTTAATCAGTCCGCTAAATGGCATTGTGCTGAGTGGATTCTGTATTTCTGGCATTTATTCTACAAAATTTTTTTTCTTCTTCTTCTTCAAGTCACCATGGCGGATTTTCAACAGACCATGATGTTCATTTTTATCGACATAAACAGACTTGTTCATTAATAAGCAACATCACATTAAGCAGCTGAGGCTTCTATGGGAAAGCATCTGCAACAAAAACATCTGACGCCCTGACATCGCATCTGCACACAGCCATGCTGTCCATCAAAGAGTTTTTGACCCAAAGCAATATGTGGTTGTGGCTTTGCAACCCCTTTTATTCATCAGATTCTCACTCTCTGACTTCTTTCTGTTCTCAAAATTAAAATGGAGAGTGAAGGGAAGATGATTTGCTTCCGCAGAAGAAAAATCAGGAATAAATGCCAGGAGACTGTAGAGATGTTAACAAAAGATGAGTACCGGGATGAGAGAAGCCCGGGGACATGTGGATTGCATCTCAAGGAGAGGATTTTGAAAGGGGCTAAAAAATTACTGTAAGTTTTATAATAGTTTTTTTTTCTGGGAATTTTTAGTCCCCCATCATATACCGTATACATAATTAATACAGTAAATGCTCTATATACACACATACAGGTGAGCCTTGGATTACAAATCAGTTCTAGCCTTGATGAAATTTGCACCCCGGTTTTGCATGTAAGTCAGATTTGTACTGACAATATGCATTAATGAAAAAACTGGGAAAGTACACAATGCAATTTTAGAGAAAATATTTCAAGCATGTTAATTAAATCACAGTGAGGCAATGAACCGAACTTTAGTTAATGAAACACAAATAATTTAAGGAACTTTAAATTTAACGCACAATCACAACTCCCGACAATAAGTCAAGAGGTAATTTAACATACAGTGGTGTGAAAAACTATTTGCCCCCTTCCTGATTTCTTATTCTTTTGCATGTTTGTCACACAAAATGTTTCTGATCATCAAACACATTTAACCATTAGTCAAATATAACACAAGTAAACACAAAATGCAGTTTGTAAATGGTGATTTTTATTATTTAGGGAGAAAAAAAAATCCAAACCTACATGGCCCTGTGTGAAAAAGTAATTGCCCCCTGAACCTAATAACTGGTTGGGCCACCCTTAGCAGCAATAACTGCAATCAAGCGTTTGCGATAACTTGCAATGAGTCTTTTACAGCGCTCTGGAGGAATTTTGGCCCACTCATCTTTGCAAAATTGTTGTAATTCAGCTTTATTTGAGGGTTTTCTAGCATGAACCGCCTTTTTAAGGTCATGCCATAGCATCTCAATTGGAGTCAGGTCAGGACTTTGACTAGGCCACTCCAAAGTCTTCATTTTGTTTTTCTTCAGCCATTCAGAGGTGGATTTGCTGGTGTGTTTTGGGTCATTGTCCTGTTGCAGCACCCAAGATCGCTTCAGCTTGAGTTGACGAACAGATGGCCGGACATTCTCCTTCAGGATTTTTTGGTAGACAGTAGAATTCATGGTTCCATCTATCACAGCAAGCCTTCCAGGTCCTAAAGCAGCAAAACAACCCCAGACCATCACACTACCACCACCATATTTTACTGTTGGTATGATGTTCTTTTTCTGAAATGCTGTGTTCCTTTTACGCCAGATGTAACGGGACATTTGCCTTCCAAAAAGTTCAACTTTTCACTCATCAGTCCACAAGGTATTTTCCCAAAAGTCTTGGCAATCATTGAGATGTTTCTTAGCAAAATTGAGACGAGCCCTAATGTTCTTTTTGCTTAACAGTGGTTTGCGTCTCGGAAATCTGCCATGCAGGCCGTTTTTGCCCAGTCTCTTTCTTATGGTGGAGTCGTGAACACTGACCTTAATTGAGGCAAGTGAGGCCTGCAGTTCTTTAGACGTTGTCCTGGGGTCTTTTGTGACCTCTCGGATGAGTCGTCTCTGCGCTCTTGGGGTAATTTTGGTCGGCCGGCCACTCCTGGGAAGGTTCACCACTGTTCCATGTTTTTGCCATTTGTGGATAATGGCTCTCACTGTGGTTCGCTGGAGTCCCAAAGCTTTAGAAATGGCTTTATAACCTTTACCAGACTGATAGATCTCAATTACTTCTGTTCTCATTTGTTCCTGAATTTCTTTGGATCTTGGCATGATGTCTAGCTTTTGAGGTGCTTTTGGTCTACTTCTCTGTGTCAGGCAGCTCCGATTTAAGTGATTTCTTGATTGAAACAGGTGTGGCAGTAATCAGGCCTGGGGGTGGCTACGGAAATTGAACTCAGGTGTGATACACCAAAGTTAGGTTATTTTTTAACAAGGGGGCAATTACTTTTTCACACAGGGCCATGTAGGTTTGGATTTTTTTTCTCCCTAAATAATAAACACCATCATTTAAAAACTGCATTTTGTGTTTACTTGTGTTATATTTGACTAATGGTTAAATGTGTTTGATGATCAGAAACATTTTGTGTGACAAACATGCAAAAGAATAAGAAATCAGGAAGGGGGCAAATAGTTTTTCACACCACTGTAATATGAGAAGATGTGCGTAGGTTATAAGCAAATACTATGCCATTAGTGCTTGCATATAACCATATACTAATTGCATCTGACCTTTATCAAGTCCATATAGAAGGGAATTAAACGCTTGCTTATTTTGGTGTCTATGGGGGACCCTGGACCCAATCCCCAATGGATACCGATACCAATGGGTGACCGTATAAATAAACACAGATGGGATTAACATCCTTCAGTTTTTGACCATGGAAAGTTGGAAAATCCATAATGACGGCACAAAAAACCACCAGTAACAACTAATTGTGAGTAGTCACTCAGAGTGTCGCGTCCTCCTCCCAGCTGGTGCAGTGATAGTGCTGCTGCTTTGCAGTAAGGAGATTGTGGGTTCACTTCCCGGGTCCTCCCTGTGTGGAGGGTGCTTTGAGTAGTGAGAAAAGCGCTATATAAATGTAAAGAATTGTTATAGCTGCACAAATTAGGACACTGGCAATCACAAAGGGCAGGTTCTCTCGCTCGGTTAAACTAAAGTTCACTAATCTAGCGGCTTATCTGTGACCGAGCTGTTCATGCTGCCGAAGACATTCGGTGACAGTTGTGCACAGAAGAACAAAGCGATTGAAAACGGTGACACAGAGTACACAGACTATACTGTGTAAGGCCTCATCGTTCAGGATGGCTGCTACATATTCCTCCATGTCAAAACTTTCTCTGTAGTAAAAGAGGAGTTACTAATTGGAAGTCAGTTGAAATTTTATTCAAAAGAAAACTTTTACAGTTTTATGTCCGTATTTGTACCTGTGGAATGTAAGTTGAGACTGTTGTAAACCTGAATCCCATCTGTATTTATTTGTTAGTTTGTTTGTTTGTTTTGTACCATTATGCTTTGGTATACGTGGGGGACTGGTCCCAGGATCCCTGCAGATACCAAAACTCATGGATGCTCAATTCCCTCATAATAAGGACTTGGTAAAGATCAGGTACAATTAGTTTTTGGTTTGTGTGCAAATCCTAATGACGTAGTATTGGCGTATAACCTACGCACATTGTCCTGAATTGCTTTAAATCATTTGTAGATTACTTCAGAAGAGCACTAACTGCATAAACACACTTCCACGAATTTCAGCTTCTTTCTTCTTTATTGTGCAAATGCTTGATTTGTTTTTACCGACTTTATGGCCTGCATTGGCACATGACTTTCCACTTTTCATAAGATCGAAGATTTTTATTTTTTCGTCGAGAGATAGCACTTTAAACTCAATCTGAGTCTTACACCAATTGACCTCCTTAGCGTTAGACCTGAGCGTCACTTGGGCTGTAACAACAGGGCTAAAAGCATTAGTTCCGAGTGTCACTCCGCCAATGGTATGTATAGATAGATAGATACTGTATTAATCCCAAGGGGAAATTCACATCACAGAGCTGCTGAAAAGGCTGCCACTCTCGACGGCGCCTGAGTCATCATAGAAGCGTCTCGTGTAAGTGTTACAGTGAGGATTACTCGGGCCGTAAAAGTGCTGAGAGAGTTAGTGCCATTACTTGGGCAACAGTATAGGCGTGTCTTGTGTAAGCGTCAGGTCTGAGTGTTACCTGGGCTACAGTGTAGCCGCGTCTCTCCTCAGCAGCGATGACGAGGTGAGTCTGTCTTCAGGCAGTGAAACTGAAAGGTGAATCCGAAAGTGACAGTTGGGTAACTCACACATGTGCAGGGTGTTGTCCATATTATTATTGTTTATATCACTATTATACTTTCTACATTTCTGACTTTGCACGTTTTACAGTAGAAAGATGAGATTTAATAAAAATGTCATTTTTCAAGCCAAATAAAGCCAAACTGAGAAAAAAATGTAACGCTAAAGAGGTTTAGTCTCCTGGCACTTTGTACACGCCGCTCATTGCTACCACCGATCGGATGGTCTTAGTGAGGTCCTCAGACTGGACTTGCCACCGTCACTTGTGGTCTCTGGTGGAGCACCAAAAAGACAATCAAACCTGACTGTAGAGGAAATAAAAATCGTAACAAAGTGTATGTGGGTGAAACTGCAGAAGGAGCCTCGAGGGATGGTACATCTGCCTGACCCCATCTTTCCAGCAACCTCAAGCATGCAGCCCACAAGGTATGCCCATAATTTGCATGGGGTTAGTGTAGTGCTTGGCGCACAGCAAATTCAAGTTTTGTTTTTGGAACTTTCTTGAATTTTTTTTTTTTGTTTTTTGTCCCAATATTTTTCGAGCCGCAGTTGATTGAATCCGCGTATGCGAAAACCCGACCCATTCGTTTTCTCAAGGTCATAGGGCAGTTGGATCCTAACCCAGTAGTGATCTGGCTCAACGCAGCAACTACGCCTGGGTACGGTGCCAGCCCGTCACAGGGTGAACACACACAGGCATCAGAGGCCAGTTTGGCATCAGCAGTCCAACGGGAGGACACCGGAGCACATGGAAGAAATCCATGGGAACACATAGGGAGAACATGGGACGTCAGTCATGGTCTTCTTGTTATGAGGTCCACCACTTTGCTTCCCTTTATTTATTTTTTACATACACATCCAAACACACTGGTGCCTCATATTTTGAATGATTCTAACTTTGAACATTTCAGAGTTTGAATGCTAAACTCAATCCGGAGTTTGAACGATACTTCTACATGCAAACTGCAAGCGCAGTTAAAATACGCAACAGCAGATGGCGCTTCCTCAGCGAGCGTAAACAGCAACTGCTGTGCACGTAAGTCGTCTCTCGCTGTCGCTGTGAAAGCATCTCTTGTGTTACACTTGTGTGTTCTCAGTGCTTTTCTCACTTTATTTTTGGTGTGTTTGGTTATACAGGGTGATTCAATTGGGTGGGTCCTTGAGTTATGATGTGTTACTGTCTTAATAATGAAACAATCCAAATGAAATAAACATCACAGTATTCCTGGATAAATATACGAATGAGTAAGTTAGGGGTTTATAGTTCATTCCCTATCTGTTAACCATGGCATCCAAGAAAGGTGTGGACACCAACAAAGCCTAAGAGGAAGGTTGTAATATCGACATGATAGTGAGACACATGTGGCGGATCTGGTGGCCTTGTTTAAGATACTGACGGCGACTCCCCTTTCAAACTGTAGCCACGCGGGACATCAGCACTACTCACTAAGGTACAGTAAATGCCATTTTTATTTTATTACACAGTATTTATGTCTTTTACTTACTGTTTTCATGTTATGATCTATAATGTAGGGCAATTAATCGTGTTATTTGTATTTTAAATTATGTGTATTTACTGTTCAAGTTTATGAAAATGGATATTGTTTAGGGTCCTGGGAAACGGATTAATACACTTTCTATTATTTCTAAGGGGGAAAACTGATTTGGAGCTGAAACAATTCAGAGTTAAAAACAGACTGTTGAAATGAATTGTTTGAAGTATGAGACACCCCTGTGTTTATGTATGTGTGTGTGTGTGTGTGTGTGTGTGTGTGTATGTATGTGTGTGTGTGTGTGTATATATACAGTGCAGCCAGAAAGTATTCACAGCGCATCACTTTTTCCACATTTTGTTATGTTACAGCCTTATTCCAAAATGGATTAAATTCTTTTTTTTCCTCAGAATTCTACACACAACACCCCATAATGACAACGAGAAAAAAGTTTACTTGAGGTTTTTGCAAATTTATTAAAAATAAAAAAAACTGAGAAATCCCATGTACATAAGTATTCACAGCCTTTGCTCAATACTTTGTCGATGCACCTTTGGCAGCAATTCCAGCCTCAAGTCTTTTTGAATATGATGCCACAAGCTTGGCACACCTATCCTTGGCCAGTTTCACCCATTCCTCTTTGCAGCATCTCTCAAGCTCCATCAGGTTGGATGGGAAGCATCGGTGCACAGCCATTTTAAGATCTCTCCAGAGATGTTCAATCGGATTCAAGTCTGGGCTCTGGCTGGGCCACTCAAGGACATTCACAGAGTTGTCCTGAAGCCACTCCTTTGATATCTTGGCTGTGTGCTTAGGGTCGTTGTCCTGCTGAAAGATGAACCGTCGCCCCAGTCTGAGGTCAAGAGCGCTCTGGAGCAGGTTTTCATCCAGGATGTCTCTGTACATTGCTGCAGTCATCTTTCCTTTATCCTGACTAGTCTCCCAGTTCCTGCCGCTGAAAAACATCCCCACAGCATGATGCTGCCACCACCATGCTTCACTGTAGGGATGGTATTGGCCTGGTGATGAGCGGTGCCTGGTTTCCTCCAAACGTGACGCCTGGCATTCACACCAAAGAGTTCAATCTTTGTCTCATCAGACCAGAGAATTTTCTTTCTCATGGTCTGAGAGTCCTTCAGGTGCCTTTTGGCAAACTCCAGGCGGGCTGCCATGTGCCTTTTACTAAGGAGTGGCTTCTGTCTGGCCACTCTACCATACAGGCCTGATTGGTGGATTGCTGCAGAGATGGTTGTCCTTCTGGAAGGTTCTCCTCTCTCCACAGAGGACCTCTGGAGCTCTGACAGAGTGACCATCGGGTTCTTGGTCACCTCCCTGACTAAGGCCCTTCTCCCCCGATCGCTCAGTTTAGATGGCCGGCCAGCTCTAGGAAGAGTCCTGGTGGTTTCGAACTTCTTCCACTTACGGATGATGAAGGCCACTGTGCTCATTGGGACCTTCAAAGCAGCAGAAATTTTTCTGTAACCTTCCCCAGATTTGTGCCTCGAGACAATTCTGTCTCGGAGGTCTACAGACAATTCCTTTGACTTCATGCTTGGTTTGTGCTCTGACATGAACTGTCAACTGTGGGACCTTATATAGACAGGTGTGTGCCTTTCCAAATCATGTCCAGTCCACTGAATTAACTACAAGTGGACTCCAATGAAGCTGCAGAAACATCTCAAGGATGATCAGGGGAAACAGGAGGCACCTGAGCTCAATTTTGAGCTTCATGGCAAAGGCTGTGAATACTTATGTACATGTGCTTTCTCAATTTTTTTACTTTTAATAAATTTGCAAAAACCTCAAGTAAACTTTTTTCACATTGTCATTATGGGATGTTGTGTGTAGAATTCTGAGGAAAAAAATGAATTTAATCCATTTTGGAATAAGGCTGTAACATAACAGAATGTGGAAAAAGTGATGCGCTGTGAATACTTTCCGGATGCAGTGTACAGTATATCTACTCTGTAGATGTGTATACACCACACCAGGAGCGCTGAGAGGCAATAAGACTATCAGTGCATCATCACGGTGCCAGCCCAGTTAAGAAGTGGAAAGAGTGTGGCACAGCTACAAATCTGTTAGAGATATCTGTCTGCAAAAACTGCAGAAGGCGAGTGAAGGAGGACAGAAAACAACATGTCCTCCTTTTTTTAACATCAACTGCCTCTCCCAGTTTGTTGTGCCTCGAGGACGCAGTCAGCTCTTGGACTGTTAGATTTTATTGTTTTCAAACCTGCTTAACACAATTGGGGGGCTTGTGGGTGGGCTATCATGAAAGCACTAGACCCCTGGTCTGTCACAGGGTTTCACCCACACCCGTAAAGATTCTCAAAAATTTTCATGCCTAACATTCAGAAGCACTTGTGGTATAAATGACAAATCTGAACATGGTGGGGACGAGGGGTGGGACAAACGTCGTTATTGTAGGGGGGCTCATAATGTGCCACTTTATAGCAAATGAAAGGTTGCCAGAAAGGTCAGCGCACTGCTGGAAGTGTGCCGTGGTGAGCAGATCCTGGTATTTATGATGGCAGCTGATCATTAGCCGCGGCCGGGTGGGCTCGTGTGATTAGTACATGGCAGGGCTCTCGTGTAACCAGCCTTGGTGCTCAGGGCTCTCTCTTCTCGTCATGTCCTGCCTCGACCTGAAGTCATCTCTGTGTTATTTTAAACTTGAACTCAAGAAGTGACATGAGGAGTCCCCGTCCCCTCATTCCACCCTATGTTGCTTTCCCTGGGTGACGAACAAGAAACCCCTCAGCACTGCCACTGCTGCCAGCAGCTGAGGAACAGAGAAGGCAGATTTAGGAAGGAGGAGACCCTTTGCTTACATGTTTGTTTTTTTGTTCATCCATCCATCCATCTCCCAGTCCCACTTACTCAGGCCAGGGTCACATTTGGTTTATAAAAATTCTCAAACAGGATGGCACGTGAGGTGGGTAATGTGATCAGTGCCCAAACGTCTGCCATCTGTGTGCAGGCTGGCTGTTCTGTCTATGTGCGGGTAGCGTTACCTGCAGGTTCATTGTGAAGGGAATTGATTTCTTTTTTTATACAGTGGGGCAAAAAAGTATTTTGTCAGCCACCAATTGTGCAAGTTCTCCCACTTAAAAAGATGAGAGAGGCCTGTAATTTTCATCATAGGTATACCTCAACTATGAGAGACAAAATGAAAAAAAAAATCACATTGTCTGATTTTTGAAGAATTTATTTGCAGATTATGGTGGAAAAAAAGCATTTGGTCAATAACAAAAGTTCATCTCAATACTTTATTATATACCCTTTGTTGGTAATGACAGAGGTCAAACGTTTTCTGTAAGTCTTCACAAGGTTTTCACACACTGTTGCTGGTATTTTGGCCCATTCCTCTATGCAGATCTCCTCTAGAGCAGTGATGTTTTGGGGCTGTCGCCAGGCAACACGGATTTTCAACTCCGTCCAAAGATTTTCTATGGGGTTGAGATCTGGAGACTGGCTAGGCCACTCCAGGACCTTGAAATGCGTCTTACAAAGCCACTCCTTCGTTACCCGGGCGGTGTGTTTGGGATCTTTGTCATGCTGAAAGACCCAGCCATGTTTCATCTTCAATGCCCTTGCTGATGGAAGGAGGTTTTCACTCAAAATCTGACGATACATGGCTCCATTCATTCTTTCCTTTACACGGATCAGTTGTCCTGGTCCCTTTGCAGAAAAACAGCCCCAAAGCATGATGTTTCCACCCCCATGCTTTACAGTAGGTATGGTGTTCTTTGGATGCAACTCAGCATTCTTTCTCCTCCAAACACGACGAGTAGAGTTTTTACCAAAAAGTTCTATTTTGGTTTCATCTGACATTATGACATTCTCCCAGTCCTCTTCTGGATCATCCAAATGCTCTCTAGCAAACTTCAGACGGGCCTGCACATGTAGTGGCTTAAGCAGGGGGACACGTCTGGCACTGCAGGATTTGAGTCCCTGGCGGCGTAGTGTGTTACTGATGGTAGTCTTTGTTACTTTGGTCCCAGCTCTCTGCAGGTCATTCACTAGGTCCCCCGTGTGGTTCTGGGATTTTTGCTCACCGTTCTTGTGATCATTTTGACCCCACGGGGTGAGATCTTGCGTGGAGCCCCAGATCGAGGGAGATTATCAGTGGTCTTGTATGTCTTCCATTTTCTAATAATTGCTCCCACAGTTGATTTCTTCACACCAAGCTGCTTACCTATTGCAGATTCAGTCTTCCCAGCCTGGTGCAGGTCTACAATTTTGTTTCTGGTGTCCTTTGACAGCTCTTTGGTCTTGGCCATAGTGGAGTTTGGAGTGTGACTGTTTGAGGTTGTGGACAGGTGTCTTTTATATTGATAACGAGTTCAAACAGGTGCCATTAATACAGGTAATGAGTGGAGGACAGAGGAGCCTCTTACAGAAGAAGTTACAGGTCTGTGAGAGCCAGAAATCTTGCTTGTTTGTTATTGACCAAATACTTATTTTCCACCATAATTTGCAAGTAAATTCTTTAAAAATCAGGCAATGTGATTTTCTGGATTTTTTTTCTCATTTTGTCTCTCAAAGTTGAGGTATACCTATGATGAAAATTACAGGCCTCTCTCATCTTTTTAAGTGGGAGAACTTGCACAATTGGTGGCTGACTAAATACTTTTTTGCCCCACTGTATATATACCTTCTTATATATATATGTAATATAACCAGTTTTATACATATATCTGAAAAAAAGGTTAAGTGCCTGTGTGTCTGTTTGGTTGCTTTGTCTTCATCATTCCAACAGATGGCGCATCACAAACAACTCTGCTTTTACAAATCACATGCCAAATGGCATAAAATAGAAACATATGTATTGCATTTGTCATTCCAACAGATGGTGCATCACAAACCCTAATATTGCTTTTACAAATCCCATGACAAATGGCATATAACAGAAACCTATGCATTGCATTTGTCATTCTAACAGATGGTGCATCAGAAACATTAACACTGCCTTTGTGATTCCAACATTAAATGGCATATAAAAGGGGACATATGCATTGCATTTGTCATTCTAATAGTGCATCACAAACATCCATTGTCCAATCCACTGAATCCAAACACAGGGTCACGGGGGGTCTGCTGGAGCCAATCCCAGCCAACACAGGGCACAAGGCAAGAACCAATCCTGGGCAGGGTGCCAACCCACCGCAGGACACACACACAAACACACCCACACACCAAGCACACACTAGGGCCAATTTAGAATCGCCAATCCACCTAACCTGCATGTCTTCGGACTGTGGGAGGAAACCGTAGCGCCCGGAAGAAACCCACGCAGACACGGGGAGAACATGCAAACTCCACGCAGGGAGGACCTGGGAAGCGAATCTGGGTCTCCTTACTGCGAGGCAGCAGCGCTACCCACTGCGCCACCATGCCGCCCATCACAAACATTAGTAGTAATAAAATACATTGCATATTTCATTCTAACAGATGGTACATCACAAACATTTCTAGTAATAAAATGCATTGCATTTGTCCTTCCAACAGAGGACGCATCACAAACATTAATATTGCTTTTACAAATCCCATACTAAATGGCATATAACATAAACCTATGTACAGTGATCCCTCGCTATATCGCGCTTCGCCTTTCGCGGCTTCACTCCATCGCGGATTTTATATGTAAGCATATTTAAATATATATCGCGGATTTTTCGCTGCTTCGCGGGTTTCTGCGGACAATAGGTCTTTTAATTTCTGGTACATGCTTCCTCAGTTGGTTTGCCCAGTTGATTTCATACAAGGGACGCTATTGGCAGATGGCTGAGAAGCTATCCAGCTTACTCTCTCTCTCTCTCTCTCTCTCTCTCTCTCTCTCTCTCTCTCTCTCTCGCGCGCTGACGTAGGGGGGTGTGAGCAGGGGGGCTGTGTGCAGCTGCTTCCTGAAGGACAGGCTGCACGGAGCTTCGCATACTTAAAAGCTCAAAGGGCACGTATTGATTTTTTTTATCTGTCTCTCTATCTCTTTCTCTATCTCTCTCTCTCTCTCTGCTCCTGACAGAGGGGGTGTGAGCTGCCGCCTTCAACAGCTTTGTACCGGCGGTGCTTCGCATACTTAAAAGCCAAAAAGCTCTATTGATTTTTTTTTTGACTGCTTGCTTTGCACTCCTTTGAAAAGGAAGATATGTTTGCATTCTTTTAATTGTGAGACAGAACTGTCATCTCTGTCTTGTCATGGAGCACAGTTTAAACTTTTGAAAAAGAGACAAATGTTTGTTTGCAGTGTTTGAATAACGTTCCTGTCTCTCTACAACCTCCTGTGTTTCTGCGCAAATCTGTGACCCAAGCATGACATTCTAAAAATAACCATATAAACATATGGTTTCTACTTCGCGGATTTTCCTATTTCGCGGGTGGCTCTGGAACGCAACCCCCGCGATGGAGGAGGGATTACTGTATTGCATTTGCCATTCTAACAGATGGTGCATCACAAACATTTGGAGTAATGCATTTTATGACTAAAATGTTTGTGATGCGTCATCGGTTAGAATGGCAAAGCAATGCATTTTATTACAAAATACATTCCAGTAGATAGTGCACTGCAAACATTTGCTTAAAGGTCTACAGGAATGAAACGATAAACTGGATCATCTTCACTCCCAGTGCTCCAACACTTGTCTTCTCTGCTTAACCACACAGTTCGGCTTAGCAGGGCTGAAACTCTGGTAATTGCAGACAACCATCTCTTGGCTCCTGTCCTGGCCACCATCCTTCTGTGTCCATTGGAACCAACACCAAGATCCGCTCCTGCAGTCCACCATCTTCCTTCGCCATCCACAAACATCTTTGAGCACACAGTCTCCTGTGCTCTGACTGCTCAGCACAATCGCTCTCCTCAGGAGCGTCATCTCCCCTTTGCTCCCCTGCAGGGCTTCACTGACTGCACTGCCTCCTCACCATGTCACGTGTTCAGCCACTTGCTTTTGCTCTCTTCCTCTCCTCTCTTGATGTCTCACTCAGATCACTTTTAGCGTCAGTCAGTGCAGTTGCACCAAACAACCTGTGGAGCCTCAATGAGGAAACTGGCTTAACTGATGGACGCCTTCACATCCAAACACGATTAGCCAATTCTCTCATCAACCACTCCGGGCCACGGAGCCCAGAGTCACATCGCACCCCCACAACACAAACATCAAACATCATTCAATAATGGCTACATTTGCTTTAAAAAAACATTACTATTTACATTACTGTTCCTGCGGTTTTAAAATATTGGATTTATGGAGTTTCATTGGGAAGTAATAATGGAAGAGACAACACCACAAAAAAAAAACACAAAACAGCTGAGTGGATGTTCGTGACATTTTGCATGTATATTACAGTAATTCTGACTTAACATAAACAGTTCATAGAGTTTGAAAAATTTCATCATGAATAGGAGTTCAATTAAGGGAACAACACAAAAAAACTACAGTCGTTTTACCAGCCCACATGCTATAACAGTGACTCAACAAGCCATCCAGTTTATTAAAGTGGTACTGGAATCTCAATATTCAACACGGACATCGGCATTCACTTTTGCAGTGTGCCCTCTATTCAAATGTATTTTCTAATGCTTGTAATAATACAACGCTTTGCATTTGTCATTCCAACAGATGGCGCTTCACCAACAAAAATAGAAACAAAATGCATCTCTACAAGTGTTTGTAATGCACCACCTGTTAGAAAGAAAAATGCAATGCATATGTCTCTGTTATGTGCCAGTTGGCATTGGACTCACAGAAGCAGTCTAATGGTTTGTGATGTGCCCTCTGTTGGAATGACAAATGCAATGTATTTTATTACTACTACTGTTTATAATGCACTAACTATTAAACCGACAAATGCACTGCATATGTCCCCTGTTATATGCCATTTAGTGTTGGAATCACAAAGACTGTTAATATTTGTGAATAACAAATGTAATGCTTAAGTCTCTGTTTTATGCCATTTGATCGGGGATTCACAAAAGCAGTGTTAATATTTGTGATGTGCCCTCTGTTGGAAGGACAAATGCAATGTATTTTATTACTACTAATGTTTGTGATCACTAACTATTAGAACGACAAATGCAATACATATGTCCCCTTTCATATGCCATTTAGTGTTGGAATCACAAAGGCAGTGTTAATATTTCTGATGCACCATCTGTTAGAATGACAAATGCAATGCACATGTCTCTGTTTTATGCCATTTGATCGGGGATTCACAAATGCAGTGTTATTGTTTGTGATGCACCATCTGTTGGAATGAGAAATGCAATGCATATGTCTCTGTTAGGTGTCATTTGGCATGAGAATCATAAAAGCAGGGTTAATATTTGTGATGCACCTTCTGTTGGAACGACAGACACACACAGGCACTTATCCTTTTATTAAGGTGGATTCATGAGACCACACGGCAGAGAAAGAAGTAGCATTCATGGTGCAAGGAGTTACAGCAATTATGGACTCTGATCAGACATACAGTGGTGTGAAAAACTATTTGCCCCCTTCCTGATTTCTTATTCTTTTGCATGTTTGTCACACAAAATGTTTCTGATCATCAAACACATTTAACCATTAGTCAAATATAACACAAGTAAACACAAAATGCAGTTTGTAAATGATGGTGTTTATTATTTAGGGAGAAAAAAAATCCAAACCTACATGGCCCTGTGTGAAAAAGTAATTGCCCCCCTTGTTAAAAAATAACCTAACTGTGGTGTATCACACCTGAGTTCAATTTCCGTAGCCACCCCCCAGGCCTGATTACTGCCACACCTGTTTCAATCAAGAAATCACTTAAATAGGAGCTGCCTGACACAGAGAAGTAGACCAAAAGCACCTCAAAAGCTAGACATCATGCCAAGATCCAAAGAAATTCAGGAACAAATGAGAACAGAAGTAATTGAGATCTATCAGTCTGGTAAAGGTTATAAAGCCATTTCTAAAGCTTTGGGACTCCAGCGAACCACAGTGAGAGCCATTATCCACAAATGGCAAAAACACGGAACAGTGGTGAACCTTCCCAGGAGTGGCCGGCCGACCAAAATTACCCCAAGAGCGCAGAGACGACTCATCCGAGAGGTCACAAAAGACCCCAGGACAACGTCTAAAGAACTGCAGGCCTCACTTGCCTCAATTAAGGTCAGTGTTCACGACTCCACCATAAGAAAGAGACTGGGCAAAAACGGCCTGCATGGAAGATTTCCAAGACGCAAACCACTGTTAAGCAAAAAGAACATTAGGGCTCATCTCAATTTTGCTAAGAAACATCTCAATGATTGCCAAGACTTTTGGGAAAATACCTTGTGGACTGATGAGTCAAAAGTTGAACTTTCTGGAAGGCAAATGTCCCGTTACATCTGGCGTAAAAGGAACACAGCATTTCAGAAAAAGAACATCATACCAACAGTAAAATATGGTGGTGGTAGTGTGATGGTCTGGGGTTGTTTTGCTGCTTCAGGACCTGGAAGGCTTGCTGTGATAGATGGAACCATGAATTCTACTGTCTACCAAAAAATCCTGAAGGAGAATGTCCGGCCATCTGTTCGTCAACTCAAGTTGAAGCGATCTTGGGTGCTGCAACAGGACAATGACCCAAAACACACCAGCAAATCCACCTCTGAATGGCTGAAGAAAAACAAAATGAAGACTTTGGAGTGGCCTAGTCAAAGTCCTGACCTGAATCCAATTGAGATGCTATGGCATGACCTTAAAAAGGCGGTTCATGCTAGAAAACCTTCAAATAAAGCTGAATTACAACAATTTTGCAAAGATGAGTGGGCCAAAATTCCTCCAGAGCGCTGTAAAAGACTCATTGCAAGTTATCGCAAACGCTTGATTGCAGTTATTGCTGCTAAGGGTGGCCCAACCAGTTATTAGGTTCAGGGGGCAATTACTTTTTCACACAGGGCCATGTAGGTTTGGATTTTTTTTTCTCCCTAAATAATAAAAACCACCATTTACAAACTGCATTTTGTGTTTACTTGTGTTATATTTGACTAATGGTTAAATGTGTTTGATGATCAGAAACATTTTGTGTGACAAACATGCAAAAGAATAAGAAATCAGGAAGGGGGCAAATAGTTTTTCACACCACTGTATCAGTTACAACAGTGGAGAGTGGGGAGATGATGGATGAGATAGCCAGCAATGACAACATTGTATAAACAAACAAGTATTTGCCTTTTTACCTGAACCCCATTTTACAAATATACCTGGGCACTGCGTCATCTAGTAATTAATAAATCAGTGCTCCTACCTTACAGAAGCAGTTTTCATTAAGACCCCCTGATCTTCAGCTGCCTGTATTGGTTCAAAGTGGACAAGAATTAGCAGCCTGACATTGAACTGAAAAGCACACCGACATGTGTCCCCAAGAGGGTCCGTTCCCCCGCCTGGGTTGTAGCAATAGAACTGTCGAAAACAACGGCACCCCACCACAAAGCACCAGGCACCCCTCAAATAAAACTCACCAGGTTGTCTGTTTATTCCTCCCTCCTCACCGGTGCAGGTAATTGTCCTGGTCGTGGTGGGGTCCTGCTCTGTGCCCCTGTCGCACTCGACTGAGATAGCAATATGGAGACAGACGTACATCACCTGTCAATCAGCTCCACTGTGAGCGGCACAACATAAACTGACAGCTTAAGCAGGTCACTTCGCTTGTCTGTGCTCACTTTAGAAAGTGTGGAGAAAACGTACTTGACCCAAGTTCTAAGCCAGCTGCTAGGCACCGGCCAAGGCCACGCGCCAGCCCCCAGGCCTCCTGCAACCCCCGAGGGTCAAAATGAAATATTAATATTAATAATATTGTAAATGCTAAGCTGTATGTGCCTTTAAAAAATAAGGCATTTAAAAATAAAGCACATTGAAGTGAATGTCACTTTGGAAAGGCACAATACACGTTCAGAAGGCGGTCAGTTCAATTCCTGGCCCACCCTGAGTGAGTCACTTCAAACTAAGAGGACTTTACCTGTAAGGCAACACCAGGGGAGAGGGTCACTATAAAAAGGCGCTATATAAATTCACAAGGTGGTCAGTTCAATTCACCCTGAGTGGGTCCCTTGTCTATTAGTGATCATAATGTACAAATATGGCAACTGCTTTACTTGTAATGTAGCTTGAGGTGATGGTTGCTGTAGAAAGGCGCCATATAATATCACAAGGGTGGTCCATCGAAAAGCCCATCCTGAGTGAGCCCCTTCACCATTTTAAATGTACATTTATTAAAGTTTAAAAGCAAATGCACTTCACCTCTAAGCACCTAAATGAACTGTGACTGGAAAGGCACTATATAAATTCAGAAACTGGTTGGTTTCGTTTTCCAGGACCTTCAGTAATCACATTGTTAAACATATGGAAAGACTTGTACTTTACCTGGAAAGCACTTTGAGATGATGGACACCATGGAAAGGCACCATATCTATCCCCCCAGGTGGTCGCTTCAGTTCCTGGACCACCTTGAAGGGAGTCACTTGGCCAACTTGTATGCAGAATGAAAAAAATTTGAAAAGTGTTGTACTTTACCTGTGGAGCAGCTTGAGGTGAAAATAAGGACAGTAAGGCGCTATATACATTAGAACACTCGAGACGAGAGCAGGCCACTCAGTCCAACAAACCTCGCCAGTCCTGTCCACTTATTTCTTCTAAAAAAAACATCAAGTCCAGTTTTGAAAGTCCCTGAAGTCTTACTGTCTACCACACTACTTGGTCACTTATTCCAAGTGTCTATCGTTCTTTGTGTAAAGAAAAACTTCCTAATGTTTGTGCGAAATTTCCCCTTAACAAGTTTCCAACTGTGTCCCTGTGTTCTTGATGAACTCATTTTAAAGTCACAGTCTCAATCCACTGGACTAATTCCCTTCATAATTTAAAACACTTCAGTCAGGTCTCCTCTTAATCTCCTTTTGTTTAAACACTAAAGGCTCAGCTCTTTTAATCTTTCCTCATAACTCATCCCCTGTAGCCCTGGACTCAGCCTAGTCGCTCTTCTCTGGACCTTCTCTAGTGCTGCTGTGTCCTTTTTGTAGCCTGGAGACCAAAACTGCACCCAGGACTCCAGATGAGGCCTCACCAGTGTGTTATAAAGCTTGAGCAGGACCTCCTGTGACTTGTACTCCACACATCAAGGCGCTATATAACCTGACATTCTGTTAGCCTTCTTAATGGTATCTGCACACTGTCTGGCAGTCAATAGTTTAGAGGTCACTACGACTCCTAAATCCTTCAGGTGTACTCTTGATTTTCTGACCGCCCATTGTGTATTCTAACCTCACATTTTTCCTTCCTATGTGTAATCCTTTACATTTACTGACATTAAATGTCATCTGCCACAAATCTGCCCAAGCCTGTCTGCTGTCCAAGTCCTTCTGTGATGACATAATTGATTCCAAATTATCTGCCAATCCACCTATCTTGGTATCATCTGCAAACTTAACCAGCTTGTTACTTATATTCATATCTAAATCATTTATATTTATTAAAATAGCAGCGGCCCCACCACTGACCCCTGCTGGTCACCACTCTTAACATCGGCCAATTCTGATGAGGTTCCTCTCACCATCACCCTCTGCTTCCTGTGTCTGAGCCAATTCTGCACCCATCTACAAACATCACCCTGAACTCCCACTTCTATTAATTTGATGCCCACCCTCTCATGTGGCACCTTATCAAATGCTTTCTGAAAGTCCTGATAAATAACATCATCTGCTCCACTCTGATCGTATCCTTTTGTTGCCTCCTCATAGAACTCCAGCCTGTTAGTAAAACACGACCTCCCTCGTCTGACCCCATGCTGACTGTTCCTAATAACTTCTGTCCTTGCCAGGTGTTGCTCGATCTTATCCTTAATAATTCCTTCCATTAATTTTCCTGTGATGTTTTATGTTAAGCTTACTGGCCTACAGTTGCTTGGATCTGCCCTGTCATCCTTTTTATATTATGGGATGATATTTGCCATTTTCCAGTCCTTTGGAATCTCTCCAGTGTGCAGTGACTTCCTAAAAATATATGTAAAGGGTTTATATCTGTACTCACTAGCCTCCTTAAGAACTTGAGGGTAAATATTATCTGGTCCTGGTGATTTGTTTGATTTCATCTTATTTAATCTGAGCAGCACTTCTCCCTCTACTATTTCCAAATCCCTCAGTACTTCCTTAGTAGTCCCTGTTACCTCTGGGAAGTTATCCACTTCTTCACTTGTGAACACCTCAGAAAAATGTAAGTTTAGGTCATCCGCTATTTCACTGTCTGTATCTTTTAATTCCCCTTTAGTGTTCCTGATGCACTTGACCTCCTCCTTGACTGTTCTTTTACTACTAAAATACTAAAAGAATCACTTAGGGTCGTCCTTCACCTTATCTGCTATGTTCCTCTCCAACTGTCTTTTAGCCTCCCTGATATCCTTCTTAATGGTTGCCCTCATGTTCTCATACGCTCTACGATTCGTTTTGCAGTCTTATACGCCTTATTTGTTTGTTTTTTCCTTCTTCTTTTTTAAATCTTTATTAATCCACTTTGGAGTTTTTTCAGTTTCATATGAATTCCAAACTTAGGTGATTACCTGTAAAACATTTTAAACCTGTTCCACTGCTCCTCGACTGTCTCCACACATAAAAGCTTATCCCAGTGTATCCTACTTAGACTGTCGCATCTGCTCAAAATTTTCCCTACCAAAGTTCAACTTAACAGTTTTAGTTTTTACATCCGCACTCTTACAAAACACTGATAACTGTATTATATTCTGGTCACGTGGCCCTAGTGGTCCAATCACCACTACACCCTCAATTCTATCCTGATTATTACCAAATACTAAATCCGGACAGGCTTCACCCCGTGTTGGTACTTTAACATACCGAGTTAAATGACAGTCACTGATTACTTCTAAAAACTCCTGCTCTTGTGCTCCTCCATCTGTAAGGTTATCCCAGTGAATATTTGGAGAATTAAAGTCCCCCATGACTATAATATCCCCCTGCAAACTTATGTGCACCCTTTACCTTACGCCTTGTGACTGTGACCCACCTATTTCTACCTGTCTGGTCTGGACTCTCCTCCCGCACCACCTTGGGGGTGCACACCATCTCTCTAAAGGGCACTTGGGCCAAGTCTGCCAATTCTCTATTAGGTCAGCAGGTCAGCCAACTCCTCCTCCAGTTCAGCGACCCTGAGCTCGAAGTGCTGGATCAGCTGGCATCTCTTGCAGATGTAGCCCTCCTAGACAACTGGCTCTTCCAAACCATCATCTAAAAAGTCCAACATCCAACAGGACTTGCACTGCACGGGCCTCATTATTAAAATTTGATCTGGGATTAGTAAGCTGCCTTAACTTTTTTTTTTCTTAAAATTAAATTTCTTCTTCTTTCGGCTGCTCCTTAACTTAAATGGTAACACTGCGATCTGCTACAGATATTTTACACCTTCTGTCCCCTTAAGCTCCTGTACTGTTCTCCCTCTCAGCTGCCTGCTATTTGTCTTTCTATGTCGTTAACTTTACTTTTCTGTCTCTTCTCCTAACTTTGCGCTCCTCTTACTTATAAGCTCTCCACTCGCACTGTTTGTATTCCCCCGTATTAATGAACCCTTAGGCTCAGTGGCGTAGCTCGAGTTCGCGCCACTCAGGGCGGGGTGGGGGGCTTCAGTTTGCCGGTGTCCTAACGAAACATCCTACCCATCGAAATGATCTACTCACTGATACTACGCATGCGCAGACCAAAATTATGCAACTTTTCTACCTAGTGTTGAAGTTTGAGGTGTTACTGTATTTCAGTAATGTGTATGCTTTTCTTAGCCTTACTACATTAATGCATTTATTACAGTTTACTGCATAGGTATTTACTGTCAACATTTTATGTTGTATATTTTGCATGTGTGACTTTTAATCTTGTACAGCCCATTGTATCCATGCACAAGTAATGACCGTCTTGTGAAATCTTTGCATCAGGCTGTGTCTCTTTTGGGCATTAAATGATGCATATAGAATAAATTGAGAAATGTTAACATTTCCATAAATAAACTACGGTAAGATACTTCGACAAAGTAGGACAAATCGTCAGAACACCGTCCTCCAACGTATCTGAATATGTTAACTTATTTAAATAGAATTAGGGTTAGGGTTAGAATTAGGGTTAGGGTGATGTATGGAGAAAAATTAAGATACATTTTGCATATATTTATTTATATATGGAGAAACAGCAATATTTTTTTCACATATAATTATTTATAAGCATCAACTAGACAAGAATATAGTACAGACGCACTGATAAGCCGTGTTCTGATTATTAGTTTAATATAATTACGCTGCGAAAACCAGAACCGGTATGGTGTACAAGTGATAGGTGGGGATGAGCAAGAACGCATTCGGATTGTTAACGAAACTGAATTATACATTGTGAATTAGTTGTTTATCTTCCTAGAAATTATTATCGGTGTAATGTTTCTGTTTATTTTTGTTATTGCCTCATAAGTATCAACTACCATGTCTGATGCCGTCACAGAAGGACCGTCTGAAAATGATTTTTGAAGCATTTGTGGATGAAAATCAGAGAATTTGACTTTTTTTTCATTCATGAGTGATATTTTTCCGAACCCTGCAGCTTACACGTGAAGTGTTCTGAGCCTTTTGGCCAATAATGCCGCCCGGGGCGGACCGCCCCCTAGCTACGCCACTGCTTACCAGTGATGGATCGTTCTTGAACGATTCGTTCATTTTGAATGAATCTTTAATGTGACTCGGGAAGAACGAGTCGTCTCGTGGGAGTGATTCGTTCACTTTCTTTTATAAGAAAATACGTTTTAGATATTTTTGATAATTTTATGATAATTTCTAAATATGATCCAACATACAACAAATGGAATTTTACGTTAGTATTTGACTGAGGTACTGAGCCGGTAAGTGGTCATGTGACAAAAGAACGAACGACTCGAAATACTCGAGGAATGAACTAATCAATTCTCTTTCCGGCTCAGACTGCATAGGTTAAGCTTATGGGGCTGTCACGTGATGAACGAACGACTCGAACTCGAAGATTCGAGAGATGAACTAATCGATTCTTTTTCCGGCTCAGACTGCCTTGGTTAGCTAATTGGGCTGTTACGTGATGAACGAACAACTCAAACCCGAAAACTTGTCAGATAAGAGGCGAGGTGAGCGAATCATAGACTAAAGACCCAGGTAAACAATGAATTAATATTTTCTGTTTCTTATAGCATTATAGTTTTGTCTTGTTTGTAGTGTGATCAACATTTGTGTAAGCAGTTGTGTTAGGGAGGTAACAGGTAACATTTTAATTATATTTTGCTAAAATGAACGAAATGACTCGAAAAAGGATTCGCTCATTTTGCTGAACGAGACTCAAAGGTCTGAGTCGGTAAAATGATCCGAACTTCCCATCACTACTGCTTACGCTGTCGCCCACTTGACTGCTCTACTTCTAGACCACTAAGGACTGTTTAATCTAAAATAAACAAATCAATAAAACTTAACTACCTTATTTGCTCCTACAGCCCCTTGTGTCCGATGGGCGTCTTAACGCTGGCCGCTGACCTACGCACCGCTGAGCCTTCACCTTTTACTGCTTTGGTGTCAGCCGCGGCCTTTTTTTCTTTTCCTTTAAACTACGGAATCACCGTTACGACGACGCGGTTATTTGCTTACAAATGCCGGTATCAGTTACTGCTTCTTTCTACCGTACCTCCTCGATGCTATTTCAAATACAGGTAACAAGTACACTGTAAAAAAAATAATGTTACATTTACGGTAAAGTACTGGCAGCTGGGTTGCCAAAATTTTACTGTAATAAATAAGGTGACAATATTTTTAGGTCTGCAGTATAACTTTGTAGTAAAAACTGTTTTTTCTTTGCAACACATTCCAACAGAAGGGAATGTTTAACCATACCCAGAAATTCATGTTGTGTAATAAATATGCCAATCAATAAACCATTAGAAAGTACTGTCAGGGTCAAACCCCAGTACACAGCTTGCATCAGTAAAGTAATAACAACCAATAGCAAATGGGTACCATTTAATTATACACATTGAAAACAATACAATGTTTAATTAAGGAAATGAGGGCACATTGTCTGGTGGGGAAGAAAAGTTTGCTTTTGTGGTGTATGGTGTCCTACAGGTGTGCCAGCTTATCGAATACAACTAACCATAAATCAGCTTCAATAACCTCAAAAAACCTTCAGCAACGCAGGGAAAAATAAGTCTGAAAACTGTGTTTAAGTTTTTCCCCCACTATTCAAAGGTGTGAATTCACATATTCACATACCAGGAGAAGGTGGGAGCGGAGGATGCCATCATCTATATGCTACACCGATCCCTCTACCACTTGGACAGAGGCAGTGGTGCTGTAAGAATTATGTTTCCAGACTTCTCTAGCGCCTTCAACACCATCCAACGTCTGCTCCTTAGGGACAAGCTGACAGAGATGGGAGTAGATTCATACCTGGTGGCATGGATCGTGGACTATCTTAAAGACAGACCTCAGTATGTGTGTCTTGAGAACTGCAGGTCTGACATTGTGGTCAGCAACACAGGAGCGCCGCAGGGGACTGTACTTTCTCCAGTCCTGTTCAGCCTATATACATCGGACTTCCAATACAACTCGGAGTCCTGCCATGTGCAAAGGTTCGCTGACGACACTGCTGTTGTGGGCTGCATCAGGAGTGGGCAGGAGGAGAAGTATAGGAACCTCATCAAGGACTTTGTTAAATGGTGCGACTTAAAACCTACAACTGAACACCAGCAAAACCAAGGAGCTGGTGGTGGATTTTAGGAGGACCAGGCCCCTCATGGACCCCGTGATCATCAGAGGTGACTGTGTGCAGAGGGTACAGACCTATAAATACCTGGGAGTGCAGCTGGATGATAAATTGGACTGGACTGCCAATACTGATGCTCTGTGCAAGAGAGGACAGAGTCGACTATACTTCCTTAGAAGGTTGACGTCCTTCAACATCTGCAATAAGATGCCACAGATGTTCTATCAGACAGTTGTGGCGAGCGCCCTCTTCTACGCAGTGGTGTGCTGGGGAGGCAGCATTAAGAAGAAGGACGCATCACGCCTGGACAAACTGGTGAGCAAGGCAGGCTCTATTGTAAGCATGGAGATGGACAGTTTAACATCTGAGGCAGAGCGACGGGCGCTGAGCAGACTCCTGTCAATAATGGAGAATCCACTGCATCCACTGAACAGGATCATCTCCAGACAGAGGAGCAGCTTCAGCGACAGACTGCTGTCACCGTCCTGCTCCACTGACAGACTGAGGAGATCGTTCCTCCACCACGCTATGCGACTCTTCAATTCCACCCGGGGGAGTAAACGTTAACATTATACAAAGTTATTGTCTGTTTTTACCTGCATTATTATCAATCTTTAATTTAATATTGTTTTTTTGTATCAGTAAGGTGCTGCTGGAGTATGTGAATTTCCCCTTGGGATTAATAAAGTATCTATCTATCTATCTATTATATAGTGCCTTACATATCTATCTATCCGGTTCACCAGGAACAATATGGTAAAAGGGGGCGTGTCCGTATGCAAATATTGTAACTTCGGTTTTACTGAAGCAGCGCTTTACCGTTTAACATTTTACGGTTGTTTACCTTCGCTATTTAACAGTTTTACAGTAAAAGTAACAGATTTTTTCAGTGTAATTGTAATGCATCAGGTAAACAGTATTTAGCATATTTTGAAGGTAGAAAAATATCAATTTTACAGAACTTGGCTGTAAAAAATAATGAAATGTATTGTTTAAGATATACAGGTAATTTTCAGTAGAACATAAGGTAACTTTCCTTTTTCTCAGAAAAGGTCTTTTACTTTCACCATTTGCAGTATTTTTGCCGTTAAATTTACTGACATTTTTTATAGTGTACAAGTAACTTTTCCAAGCGCACCTCCAAACACCCTGCTACTTTTGCTCTTGTGCGGGCAAAAAAAAACCCTTCTAAAGGGAAAAAAGCTTTAAAAAGTCCCACACGGTTCCTTATTGGCAACCAAAACCCAAGTTTTTAAGAGCAAAATGTATTTTTTTTCATTTAAATCACACACCACAGAACAGACCAAAAACTCTCAACAGCCTCTAGCGTTTACAAAGCACACGTCAGCCACGTGATACATTCACAAAGCGCTCAGTTCAAGTTAAGGCTTACTTCACTATTGATAGTCTCACTGTACAAATGTGGAAATTTTGTATTTTACCTGTAAAGCAGCTTGAGGTGATGTTCACTGTAGAAAGATACTACATTCATTCACAAGGTGGTCCATCGGTGGTCCATTTCACCAATTAGTGCAGAGGTATGGAAACTGTTATGCTTTACCTGTAAAGCGCCTTGAGGTGATGGTCACTATCAATGGTCCACCTCAAGTGACACCCTTGACCAACTTGTATGCACACTGGCAACGAATGTTCTTTACCTGTAAAGCACTTTGACTTGATGGCGATGGTGAAAAGGCACTATATAAACTAACAGCTTGTTTAGCTCAACTTGAGGGATCACTTCACTTCTAGTAATCACATTGTACAAATTACAGAAACTGGTGTGCTTGAGGTGACGGCTGCTCTCTTTTAAAGGCGCTATAAACATTCACAGGCCAGTCCATCGAGTAGCTCACCCTGAGTGAGTCATTTCAGTATTTAGTGCTTACTCTGCAGAAATATGGAAACAAATGTACGTCACCTGTAAAAGCAGCTTGAGGTGAAGGTCACTGTGGAAAGGCGCTATATACATTCATTCACAAGGTGGTCAGTTCAATTCCTGAGTGAGTCACGTTATCAATTCATATTAGAAATGTTTTAGAAACATAGTCACCTGTTGACATGCAGGTTAGGGGCATTGGCAATCCAGAATTGTCCCTATTGTGTGCTCGGTGTGTGTGCGGTGGGCTGGCACCCTGCCCAGGGTTTGTTCCCTGCCTTGTGCCCTGTGTTGGCTGGGATTGGCTCCAGCAGACCCCCGTGACCCTGTGTTAGGATATAGTGGGTTGGATAATGGATGGATGGATAGTCACCTGTAAAGCACCTTAAACGAACAGTGACTGTGAAAAGGCACTATATAAATCCACAAAGAGGTCCACCCAGCTCTTCTCCAACCTTGTGTCAGACGTATCCGCTATTGCTAGTCACACCATACAAACACGGAGACTGTTGTAGTGTACCTGTAGAGCAACTTGAGCTGATGGTCACTATGGGTAAGGCACTATATACTCTCACAAAGTGGTCACTTCCGTTCAAGGACCATCCTGAGTGGGTCACCTCTTAGGTAGCGATCACATTGTACAGATGTGCAAACCGCTGTGCTTTACCTGTAAAACACCTGGAGATAATGTGGAAAGGCGCTTTATTGCCCAGGTGGTCTGCACAGTTTCTGGTCTACCTTGAGCAACTTATATGCACACTGGAAAAATATGGAAACAAATGTTCTTTACCTGTAAAGCATTTTGAATTGTTGTTGATGGCCTAAAGGCACTATATAAATATTCACAAAGTGTTCACTTCATCTTAAGAGCCATCCAGCATGGGTCACCTCATTCTTAGTAATCTCACTGAACAAATATGGAAAATGTAAGTTACCTGTCAAGAGGCTATAGGTGAGGGGCGCCATACACTGTACATTCAGAAGGTGGTCAGTCTAATTCATCACTCTATTAATAATCACATTGTACAAATAGGGAACTTGATGTACTGTACTTGTAGAGCAGTGTGAGGTGATGGTCACTATTGAAAGGCGCTATATACATTCACTAGGTGGTCAGTTCAAACCGTGAGTGGGTCACTTCTCTACTAGTAGTCACAAATTTAGAAATGCATGTGCTCTGCCTGAAAACAGCTTGGAATGGTGGCCACCATGGAATGAAACGGTGTCTGAGGTAGTCCATTAGAACAATCCAGACGAGAGCAGGCCATTCAGCCCAACACAGCTCACCAGTCACATCCACTGAATTCTTCTAAAGTAACATCAACTTGAGTTTTGAAAGCTCCTAAAATCCTACTGTCTACCACACTACCATTTAATCCCCATGCCACCCTGATCAGTCACGTTATACGTATTGGAGACACGGGTTTGGCATGTAAACTGTAAAGTTCCTTTAGAATGAAATTCACGATATAAGGACTATTGGATGTGCCAGTCACAATCTGATGCCCAGATGTGCCAGCTCCTGTCTTTTCCAGGCTCTTGTCACAAATGCATTGTGGCCTGCATGTCATCCTCAACGGTGAATTTGCAGTGAAACGCGAGGTTTTGCTTCACCAAAAAATTTGCCGAACAAGTGTGGCGTTTCACATTCCGCAAAATCCGCGGCATGAGCGCCAGTTTGTGCCAGCGAGCGTTTTCGTGCATTAATTCTGGATGCATCTGCCTGTCATTTAGTATTTCAATTAAAGATCTCTAGTGAGGAAAAAAAAAACAAAATGTCACCTATCGCTGAGTTGTTGTGCCAGCAGACGCATATTGTGTTTGTCCTGGTAGTGCGATGCCCACTTTGCCAGTGAAGCCTGGCGACCACAATCCTAAAGATGCATCGGAGACAGAAACTCGATGATGCATGGAGCGTGTGGACCCTCGAGCCCCTCAGCTGGAATCACGAAACAGTGGTTGCTAGGTAACAGTGTAGGGGGAGGGGCAAGTAGTTTCCCACCTACTGTGGTCTCCTGTGGATCAGACCCTATGATGTGTGCCATGGGGCAACTGGCTTGTCTTCTTAGTAATAATTCTTTACATTTATATAGTGTTTTCTTTCACTGCCCAAAGTGCTCTTCACACAGGGAGGCCCGGGAAAGCGAACCCCCAATCTCCTCACTGCAAAGCAGCAGCGCCACCTGATGAAAAATACGCAGCACGTCACATTAAGTAACACGTCTTATATGTGCGCCCCCAACACGCTTCAAAGACCTCAGGGTCAGTAACCTGTGCGCCACTCTCCTTCCAGATGTCTGGTATGGAGTCTGAAACTATCTGGGCTGTATGGTGGCTTCTCGGGTGAAGAAGCATGAAAAATGGATGGATGGATTGATGCCAAATAGACCAAAGTACTCCTATAAAACTCTTATTAATCTCGTCACTTCTGGGACAACACAGTGCATCCAGAAAGTATTCACAGCGCATCACCTTTTCTACATTTTGTTGTGTTACAGCCTTATTCCAAAATGGATAAAATTCATTTTTTTCCTCAGAATTCTACACACAACACCCCATAATGACAACGTGAAAAAAGTTTACTTGAGGTTTTTGCAAATTTATTAAAAAGAAAAAAACTGAGAAATCCCATGTACATACAGTGGTGTGAAAAACTATTTGCCCCCTTCCTGATTTCTTATTCTTTTGCATGTTTGTCACACAAAATGTTTCTGATCATCAAACACATTTAACCATTAGTCAAATATAACACAAGTAAACACAAAATGCAGTTGTTAAATGATGGTGTTTATTATTTAGGGAGAGAAAAAATCCAAACCTACATGGCCCTGTGTGAAAAAGTAATTGCCCCCTTGTTAAAAAATAACCTAACTGTGGTGTATCACACCTGAGTTCAATTTCCGTAGCCACCCCCAGGCCTGATTACTGCCACACCTGTTTCAATCAAGAAATCACTTAAATAGGAGCTGCCTGACACAGAGAAGTAGACCAAAAGCACCTCAAAAGCTAGACATCATGCCAAGATCCAAAGAAATTCAGGAACAAATGAGAACAGAAGTAATTGAGATCTATCAGTCTGGTAAAGGTTATAAAGCCATTTCTAAAGCTTTGGGACTCCAGCGAACCACAGTGAGAGCCATTATCCACAAATGGCAAAAACATGGAACAGTGGTGAACCTTCCCAGGAGTGGCCGGCCGACCAAAATTACCCCAAGAGCGCAGAGACGACTCATCCGAGAGGTCACAAAAGACCCCAGGACAACGTCTAAAGAACTGCAGGCCTCACTTTCCTCAATTAAGGTCAGTGTTCACGACTCCACCATAAGAAAGAGACTGGGCAAAAACGGCCTGCATGGCAGATTTCCAAGACGCAAACCACTGTTAAGCAAAAAGAACATTAGGGCTCGTCTCAATTTTGCTAAGAAACATCTCAATGATTGCCAAGACTTTTGGGAAAATACCTTGTGGACTGATGAGACAAAAGTTGAACTTTTTGGAAGGCAAATGTCCCGTTACATCTGGCGTAAAAGGAACACAGCATTTCAGAAAAAGAACATCATACCAACAGTAAAATATGGTGGTGGTAGTGTGATGGTCTGGGGTTGTTTTAAAGCTTCAGGACCTGGAAGGCTTGCTGTGATAGATGGAACCATGAATTCTACTGTCTACCAAAAAATCCTGAAGGAGAATGTCCGGCCATCTGTTCGTCAACTCAAGCTGAAGCGATCTTGGGTGCTGCAACAGGACAATGACCCAAAACACACCAGCAAATCCACCTCTGAATGGCTGAAGAAAAACAAAATGAAGACTTTGGAGTGGCCTAGTCAAAGTCCTGACCTGAATCCAATTGAGATGCTATGGCATGACCTTAAAAAGGCGGTTCATGCTAGAAAACCCTCAAATAAAGCTGAATTACAACAATTTTGCAAAGATGAGTGGGCCAAAATTCCTCCAGAGCGCTGTAAAAGACTCATTGCAAGTTATCGCAAACACTTGATTGCAGTTATTGCTGCTAAGGGTGGCCCAACCAGTTATTAGGTTCAGGGGGCAATTACTTTTTCACACAGGGCCATGTAGGTTTGGATTTTTTTTTCTCCCTAAATAATAAAAACCACCATTTACAAACTGCATTTTGTGTTTCCTTGTGTTATATTTGACTAATGGTTAAATGTGTTTGATGATCAGAAACATTTTGTGTGACAAACATGCAAAAGAATAAGAAATCAGGAAGGGGGCAAATAGTTTTTCACACCACTGTAAGTATTCACAGCCTTTGCTCAATACTTTGTCGATGCACCTTTGTCAGCAATTCCAGCCTCAAGTCTTTGTGAATATGATGCCACAAGCTTGGCACACCTATCCTTGGTCAGCTTCGCCCATTCCTCTTTTTTTTTGTTCTTTATTTCACCTTATACAATTTCTTGTATTAGGAATTTGTTAGTTTTCGCATACCCCTTGGGGTCAGAGCGCAGGGTCAGCCATTGTACAGCGCACAGGTAGCAATTTCAGGTTAAGGGTCTTGCTCAAGGGCCCAGCAGAGTAGGATCTCTTTTGGCAGAGATGGGGATTCGAAACCGGCAACCTTCTGCATACCAGCGCAGATCCTTAGCCTCAGAGCCGCCACTCCGCCCCAAATTTGAATTTGGTGTAAAGCGTTCAGCGGTTTGTACAATCCCAAGCAGCACATTATTCCTAACTTCACTCCGCAGTAGTGCCACTCACAATATGGCGGTTGTTTTATTTGCTATTTCCGTTAGTTGAGCTGTACGCCCCTGCGCAGTACGTCTCATGGTCCCATCGCCGTGTACCTGCGTCCATGCCATCTGGTTTACCATTCTCGGTTAGTAATATGGATTTGTGTAGCAAGCAATGAGCAACTAAACATGTAAAGAAAAAATTACATAATACTGTATATTAGTAATATTTACCCCCAATTACTAAACGCATGAGCAATAAATTACATGCCAGCTGCAAAAACGTTTGAATTGTTAATGTGAGCCTTGCATAAACAGGGCCTGAGAACCACTGCAATAAATGTATATAGTAATACAGAGTGAGATTTTAAGAGTGTCCCGTATTTCTAATTTTCTAATCCGACAACCCTACATATACTGTAACTGTCTGTCTGCTTATATCGCCGCTGCAGGGACGTCACCTGCGTCATGATCACAGTCACGTGACACACCCTTATCAAGGTTCTTTGACATTTCGTGTTTACCCCGAGGGCTGCTGCTCACTTTTACCACAGAGGCCTGTTCAGTGGGTGCAGACCTGCAAAGGGGGGGCAGGTTGGGTTTGGTGTCTTTTGAGGCCTGCACTCCATTTTTGAGCTTGTGGCAGCAGGAATCCCCCACACATTTGGGGTGGCCAGCAACCTCGCACTTAATTCCTCCGCTAAACTTGTCAGATGTATAGAAGACAAGAAAACCGAAAATCGATTCAGAAAACATTTATTGATGAATCAAGAGTTTGACTCTGACCCCCCAAACAAAGCCCCTCCACCAGTGTCTGCCACATGTAATACACAGAGTTAGTACACGCTGACATCGGCAAAACCCGCCGGCTTTGTGCTCCTGTCATGAATCCAAGGTGCGATGGACAAGTTCAAAGAAGGCACATACATTTTTCCGTAAGTTTTAAAAAAAATAAATAAAAACCCAAGTACAGTTAACACTTTCACAAGCCGTATCTTCCTGAAGTTCTAGAGCCACCATTCAGGAGTTTGTTATCAGTGCACAGAGGAGGAAAGCCGAGGGCCTGGGGCTGCCGATTAGTTGGTTGCACATACTGACCCCTAGTGGTCACCCAATGAACGGGTCTCACCGTCCTCTTATCCAATAGATTGAATTTAATTTTATGCAGCACCCTTCTCAATACATTAGGACAGGGGGTCACCAACTCCGATCTCGGAGGACCACCGTGGCTGCAGGTTTTCATTCTAACCCCTTTTTTAATGAGTGCCCTGTTTGTCTTTCCAATTAACTTCTTGAGAATTCATTTTAATTGACTTGCTTTTTTAAGATCCATCCATCCATTATCCAACCCACTGTATCCTAACTACAGGGTCACGGGGGTCTGCTGGAGCCAATCCCAGCCATCACAGGGCGCAAGGCAGAAAACAAACTTTGGGCAGGGCGCCAGCCCACCGCAGCTTTTTAAAGATTTGCTCCCCTAAATTTCTTCATCTTTCTGCTGAATTGCTTCATTTCTTTCCTTAAACACAAATGAAATGTGAAGTGAGGGAGCCAACAGAAGACCAACGAAGTCAGGGCCTCAAACTCCAACCAGCTACTTAATGAGGCGCCGAGTCTTGTCATTAATTAAACTCGTTCTTTAATTCCAAGTCTTGTTGTTGCTATTGTGGTACATTAGCAGACATTTCCAAAATTGTTGATTTTCTCTTTTCTAAGAACGCTGGTCAAATGTTTTGTGGACCTGAGCAGATCCACATTCCTCAGACCTTCATCTTTCTTTATTTTCAGATATTGTATGATGGACACCAGTTGGTTTGGCTCATTTTGTATCATTTGGCTACTAGTTAAAGAAAAAGAAACAATTAAGTGGGCAGAGTCCTCAAGAGCAAGTCATCCATCCATCCATCATCCAACCCGCCATATCCTAACTACAGGGTCATGGGGGTCTGCTGGAGCCAATCCCAACCATCACAGGGCGCAAGGCAGAAAACAAACTTTGGGCAGCAGCTTTTTAAAGATTTGCTCCCCTAAATTTCTTCATCTTTCCGCTGAATTGCTTCATTTCTTTCCTTAAACACAAATGAAATGTGAAGTGAGGGAGCCAACAGAAGACCAACGAAGTCAGGGCCTCAAACTCCAACCAATTTCACTCCAACCAGCTGCTTAATGAGGCGCCAGTACTTGTCATTAATTAAACTCGTTCTTTAATTCCAAGTCTTGTTGCTGCTCTCGTGGTACATTAGCAGACATTTCCAAAATTGTTGATTTTCTGTTTTCTAAGAACGCTGGTCAAATGTTTTGTGGACCTAAGCAGATCCACATTCCTCAGACCTTCATCTTTCTTTATTTTCAGATATTGTATGATGGACACCAGTTGGTTTGGCTCATTTTGTATCATTTGGCTACTAGTTAAGGAAAAAGAAACAATTAAGGGGGCCGAGTCCTCAAGAGCAAGTCATCCATCCATCCATCATGCCATATCCTAACTACAGGGTCCTGGGGGTCCGCTGGAGCCAATCGTAGCGCAAGGCAGAGAAACAAACTCCGGGCAGGGCGCCAGCCCACCGCAGGGCACACACACTAGGAGCAATGCACCTAACCTGCATGTCTTTGGACTGTGGTAAGAAACCCATGCAGACACGGGGAGAACATGCAAACTCCACACAGGGAGGTCCCGGGAAGCGAACCCGGGTCTCCTGTGAGGCAGCAGCGCTACCCACTGCGCCAACATGCCGCCACTAAGAGCAAGTCAAGTAAAATGAATTCAAAAGAAGTGAATTAGCAGCCAAAACCGGTCACTCATTAAGAAAACGGTCAGAATGAAAACCTGCAGCCCCGGTGGTCATCCAGGACCGGAGTTGGGGACCCCTGCATTAGGAGGTGATGATGCCACCCCCCCCCCCCGGTGGTGATCTGTGAGGTTAAGCACTGCATTTTGTGACCCGGTAATCGAGTCGGAATGTGACTGCGGCCCCCTGTCCCACTTTTAATTCCACCGTTAACTGCACAGACAGCTTACAGGCCAGCGACTCTCGACTTTATCAAAGGTTACACAGTAAAGACATCCAAAGAAAAAACTTCATTTGACGTACAGCATCAAGAAATACAATCCCCATGACATAGAGCTTTAAATAGATAATTAAAAATATATGCTATATTAACAAAAGGAAATACATAAAAATAATTTTCTTCCAACATAAAAGCCATTCTCGTTCCCCCCCACCCCACCCCACCCCATAAGGCCGGTGGTTGATCGTGACTCTTTTAGTTAATCAATTGGCCGCAATAAAAATAGCTTTGGTTTGCTTGACTGGGCACACAATATCCGCACGGCACGCGTACAAACACGACTTTTTCCATGAAGACGCACACACGCGCACGCACGCACGCATACGCACACACAAATGAAAACACCGTGCACAATAAAAGGGTGACTTCTCTGACGACAAAGAGAGATAGAGAGAGGCAGAGAGAAAGAGAGAACAGGGTTTGGCTACTCATCACTTTCCGACTCCTCGTCTTCCATCATGGGGTACGGCTGCGAGTTGTCCTGAGTTGTGTACATCCTCGTTCTTGTCGAGCAGTTGTGATCCATCAGGATTGCCTGGAGAAAGCAAGAATGAGAGCGGTGTTAAAAACTCAACTGTGCTCCACGGAAGCACCGGATTGTTTTATTACGTGTAGTAACACTTGGACCTCTGGTCCTTGAAGAAGCACCACTCACAAAACCCAGCACTTCAGGACACTTCACCAAGGTTACTGCAATGTCCTTCACGGCCAGCTGATGTTGCTCGTGAAGGACCCGAAACCCAAAAAGATGGCAGCGGAAGTCTACGCCTTCAATTCTTTGATTGGGTTGGACTACCGGTCACGGTCAGCGTGAATGACTTGTGTTTGCAATGCAAACAGTCGGTTGTTCTGTGCAGCGTGTTCCACTGTGGACAGAGGTCACCGTATTTCTTTTCTTGTCTACACTGTAATAGGTACACAACGTTTCTGGATTTTTAATTTTCCCGTCGGTAAGGGTGTGTGACCACATCGCCATTTGACATAAGAAGGACCCGAAACCCAATTACGTGGGTGAAGTAGCCTGCTCCTCCCAATTAATGGGTCATATCATAAACTCACGATTGAGAACAAGATCAAAGTTCAAGGGCATTCCGGTAACCCTTAGCATCTGTACATATACAGTCATATGAAAAAGTGTAAGAACTCCTCTTAATTCTTCGGATTTTTGTTTATTATTAACTGAGCTCTCAAAGTAGCAACTTCCTCTTAATATCTGACATGCCTTATGGAGACAGTAGTATTTCAACTGTGACATTAAGTTTATTGGAATAACAGAAAATATGCAATATGCATCATAACAAAATTAGACAGGTGCATAAATGTGGGCACCCCAACAGAGATATGACATCAATACTTAGTTGAGCCTCCTTTTGCCAATATAACAGCCTCTAGACGCTGTCCTCCTATAGCCTATGAAGAGTGTCTGGATTCTGGATGGAGGTATTTCTGACCATTCTTCATACAAAATCTCTCCAGTTCAGTTCAATGTGATGGACAGCCTGCTTCAAGGGCCTGCGTCCAGGTGTCCGTGTGTGTGTGTCTGCTGGTGAAGTGCGCATGCGCGGGGCACGATGCCATGCGTGATGTTACTGTCAGAGAAAGTTGCAGGTGTTTTACGGAAATACAACCCAGTATTACTGTGAGAGGAAATTAAAGGTACACAATACAGTGACGCATATTACAGCCACATACAAGCCAGTATTACTGTCAGAGGAGATTAAAGGCATATTACCGACGCGCACGCCTGTATTACAGCCAGAGAAAATTAAAGGTATATTACGGACGTACAAGCCAGCGGATGTACAAGATGGTATCCTTCAATAAGGGCGCGCACAAAGAGGCGAGCCTCAAAAGGGTGAACTCAATTGGGCGCAGCGAATAAAGGCGCATGTAAATAAAGATCTGCACCTTTGTTGCTCTTCACATATTCCAGAGTCATTTGAACTAAATTATCTACGAACGCCTTTATTCGCCGCGCTCAATTGAGGTCACCCTTTTGAAGCTCGCCTTTTTGTTCGCGCCCTTATTGAATAGAGCCGTACAAGACAGTATTACTGTCACAGAAAATTAAAGACACACAATACACGGCGGCAGCCCACGAAGAACGGTCAGCTCAGCAAGTAAACATCAAGAAAAGAAAGGCTGAAAGAAAGAAAAATACGACCAACAAACAGAATGAGGTCAAAGTCCCTTGCCATTTAATATAGGTACGGTTGTACCCCCTAAACTGTACATATAGATAGGGAAAACCCCTCCTCACTATTTCTGCAACTTCCAAAATACGTAGGAAGCCCAAATTCCCCCTGCTCATCCTTTACACTGCACTTACAAACGTTAAGTATGTTTCATTTCACACCATGCGACGTAACGATCTTTAGAAAATAACGTCTTCTTTTTGGCGGTTCTCACCATTATGCCATAAGGAACTTTCGTAACTGACCTCTCCTTTTGGTGGTTTAATTCCTTATTTACATTAACAAATGATTTATTTCATGGCAGAGACGCACAAGGACCGCCCCCCCGGTCCCCCTTCCTTTTTCCGCGCACCTACCACGTGGTTGGCTCCCTGCCTATATACATTAATGACATCCCGTGCTCATGTGCCTCCTCATTCACCTCCTTACTTTCCTCAGCTGTTCGTCGTGTTCACTGCTCTCTTCTTCTTTCCTCCACCGCTTCAAGCCTGTTATTGTTCGCCTTGCTTCACGTCTTCCTGCTGGTGACTCCTGCCTTTTCGTTTAGTTTCTTCACACTCTTAATCCTCCCGGCAGGCCTCCACATACTACTTTTGAAGGTCGGCGCACCAATTATGTGACTATGAAACTTACAACCACCAAAATTTTGTAAAGGCACCAGGCGTCAGATCAAACCTCTGCACAAGAACCTCATTGAGGCCACAGTCTTCACTGGAACTGGCTCAGGGGAGACTCGATTTATTCCTCGCATCCCAGTCATACCCTCTGACCTCCCTTTCCAATTCAAACGCCTCCCATTTCCAGTAAGGGTCTTCTTGGCTATGACAATCAATAAGTCACAGGGCCAGACTCTAAAAAAGGTCGGCATTGACTTGACACAAGATTGCTTCTCACATGGCGCCCAACTGTACGTTGCACGCTCAGGAGTGAGCTCAGCAGACCAGCAGCTTGGTCATTTTACAGCCTGAGGGCAGAACTGCGAACGTCGTTTACAAAGAGATCCTGACATCCTAAAAATGTGCATTTCTCATACACGACATTTACAATCCTAAATGAAACGCTTTACAATCAATGCTAAAATAAGCCTACGACAATTACATTGACAATCATGTTATGTTATTTTTAAAATGTTTCCTTTTCTTTTTCATAACTTCTTTAACACACTACTTCTCCGCTGCGAAGCGCGGGTATTTTGCTAGTCCATATATATAACACTTTCTAATACAACGCCATTTTGAATCAACTGCAGTTGTCGGAATTTTGCATTTCATGTTCAGTTTCTTTACCAGTGCAATGGCACCTACTAGAGTGTGGAGTCGTTTTAGTTTAATCTTTGTTATAATTTGGTATTTATTATATATTTTTTTTTTTGCCACACTTGGGGGAATCATCTTCGCGGCTCTCTCAAGTTAAGATCGTCGACCACTGGGCAGGTGCAAAAGTGATCGCCAACCACCTCTTCTGTCCTCCCCACTGGTCCCAGGACAGACCAGTTTCAGTACGATCCTGGAGGTTCCGCTAGAGAATCAGAAGGCCTCACTCTGTTAGTGTCGACAACTCCATGACAGAGAGAGGCTTTTCTGACCCAACGACTAGGACCCGAGACATCTTTATCATTGTTTTCTGTTAGTTCATTTATGAAATGGAGTGCCTGGTTGGTCTTCAATCCTTTCTGATATTCAGCCTCAACAGAACTGCACTGTCTATTTCAATCGTTTTCAGTAATCTTACATTGAACTATTTACTTTATTGGATGAATAATTGTTTAGGGTCATATTGGCCACCATTTTTCTATTTCAACGATCGCTTTTCACCACCATTCTGGACTCCCATGTTGTCAGGGTCATGTCCTCAGGGGTCATGACCCACAAGTAATCAACACGACAGGTTGCAGATTCAAAATCAAAACCACATTTTGCTAATCCTCCTTTTGCTTAAAACTTTGAAAATCTGATTTATTTTTTGGTTTTCGACCTTTTTGCAAACACATTTTCGTTTTCATCTCCCGTTTTGGCTTGTCAGTTGTGTGTTTTGATCTCCAGGTTTTGGTCTTTTTCTGATGCTTGTCCACCTCGTGGATCTCACAAAAAAGTTCTTATCAGTTCTCCAACAGAACAGTAGTATTAGGATGACAAACAAAACTTGTTACTCTAGGTGCTAGCACTGCACAAGGAGATAACCAGGAAAGAAAGCATAAAATGAGCAGAGAGTTCAAGCCAAAAATCACTTCTCTCTTTCAGGTATACACAAGTCTAAACCTAAGAATCGTAGTGCAGGTATCGAAAGCAATAGTCAAGCAACAAGAAGTGTAATTATCAAAACAAATTGGACTTCCTGGTCTAATCCTGATCTTCGCACAAAGGTAGGAACATCTGCAAATTCGAACAATGACTCGCCTAACGCGCCATTGATGACATCAATCATGAAATTACAGGACCATGTTCCATAGCAACCATCGGTACTTTGCTGTGTCACACACGTGCGAGGAGGAGGCAGCTAAAGGGCCTGAGTAGCCGACCGGGGGGTGGCAGAGTGTACTGACTGTCTTTCTCAGTTACTTGCAGACCATTCCCAGGGAATCCCACCTGGTTCTGGCACCCTCGATGACATCACTTCGGGTCCTAATGACACCACTTCCGGGCCCGGCCCCAGAGATGACGTCACTTCTGGATCCAGCCCCAAAGATGATGTCACTTCCGGTCCCGAGGACATCACTTCTGGTTCCAGCCCTAAAGATGATGTCACTTCCTGAACATGCCTTTAAATCCACCATCTTGACTTTACGTGATCAGTTCTGTTTTGGACTCAGTCTTGTCAACAACTCTTTAAAAATTTCTACACTTGCAGCCAGGATACATTATACGGGTGGCTGCCTCACACCTTTGTGATGTCTGGTGTGTCTGAGTCTGATTTTAGTGATAAAAATCCTTTCTGGGGAGTTTTCAGACCCAAGGTATTCAGTTTTGCAATTTATTTTGTACTTAGAAGCTTCCTCCAAAAGTTGTTCATTTTTAACACAGTGTCCATCACCATTTTGTTTTGGTCATGAGAGCAACCATTTTGAGATCTTTTGTCACTGTGATGCATGCCATGATGTCCCCGGAATGTGTGACTGGTGACATCATTGATGTGACTGTTGTGAAAGAAAAATGAACTGCTTGCAAGCTACTAAGGGTTAAAAGCTGACAAAGCTGTTTTGCGATAATGGCAGGTTCTTCATACAGGCGTCGGTCATAAGACAGGGTGTAGTAAGCTGACTTGGGACAACTTCCTATATCGGAACGCGTCTGTTAGACACAGTAAAGACAACCTTTCCTTCTTTAGGGCCCATCTGACACGTACATAAAATAGAAACGGTTGACCGATTTGCACAATGCACGATGAAATACTTGGGTAAATGATATTATGCTTTTTGAGAAGCAAGGGGAGGGGAAGGGAGGAAGGAGAAAATATAAAAAAGCCGACTAAAAAGCGGAACTTCGCTCTTCTGCCTTGCAACGCATGAATCCTATGTGCTCACCGGTGCCTGAATAAAGACTGATTGATTGAAGTACAGGTCAAATCCCGTTATAACGAAGTGCCAGGGATCTAAAAAATATTTCATTGTAATGAAAATTTCATAGTAATGAGATTCTGTATTTGTCGCTATAGTGAGAGACAAAGTCAGAGGTGCGAGATTGCGTTGGATTGTGAGTTGCCAGGTAAGAGGAGAAGAGGAAGATATAAGAGAAGGTTTATGGATGTGGTGAGAGACGACATGCAGGTGATGGGTGTGACAGAGCAAGATGATGAGGACAGAAAGATATGGAAGAAGATGATCCGCTGTGGCAACCCCTAACAGGAGCAGCCAAAAGAAGAAGAAGAAGTGGTGCTTTCTTTAATTTGCGTCCAGACATTTGCAATCATTTCAATAGCTTCTTTCACGTTAATTTTCATCTCCTCCTGTGTATAAGTTATGCTGACAAGAATTTTTCTCAGCATTTCCTTGCGATAATTCACTTTCAGGGTGCGAATGATGCCCAAATCCAATGGATGAAGCACTCCCGTGCAATTGAGTGGGAGGAACTCAACGTGATAATTATTAAAATGTGGAAGAATGCTGTGGACAGCACAGTTATCGATCAGAAGCAGTACGGGGAAAGTTTGAAGAAAGAGAAACATTTAGGATGTTCGGGGATCGTTGTACACAACTGAGCTGCGACCACAGAACTAACTGATCTGTGGATGATTCTGTCAGGCATTTCAAGGTCTGTTGGGCACTTTGTTGTAATGAAAGTATCTGCTGAATGTATTTATTTATAGACTGTCTTATGGGGAATCTGTCGGGACCGTAAAAGTACTTTGTTGTAACAGAATTTGACCTGTATTCCTGTCTTCCTCGGCGGTTACTTCCACACCGTATAAACGTCCTGGATTATCTGAGAATGGATAAACACGGTGATACTTGCAGTCATTGTTTTTGTAATCTTTGGCCTTCGAATTTAGCTCTGAAATTTTGACTGTGATTTTCTTTGTTTTCAGCGATTCTCTTTCTAACTCCCAGCATCGACCTTGGCTTTGGTCTTTGACCAAATCTTTTCTCCTGGCCATTACTCATTACTTTTTCTTTTTTTTTTACTGACTACTTTTTTTCAGTCCGTACAGTCATGACCATGACTACACAAATTACGACACTGAAAAAAACAAAATGGCGACAAAAAAACATGTAAAATAATTTCTAATAACTAAAAACAATTTCCACTATGAAAATAAATGCAAAATTCATATTCTGAATTGGTAATAATTCAACAGGATGACTTCGACCGTGCATTGGCAATTCCATTAAATGCCACCCGCTTTCCATTGCACTGACGTCCTGGGTATCTAAATATGCTTGAACTTCGTCCTCAGACTGTTCTTTCGATAAAGTTACGTGTACTCTATCATGCCCTTTATGAATGTACTTGTAGATGTACTTAATACTCTTAACCGATGCACAATATTTAACATTAGATAGATAGATAGATACTTTATTAATCCCATGGGGAAATTCACATACTCCAGCAGCAGCATACTGATAAGGAAATATTAAATTAAAGAGTGATAACAATGCAGGTATACAGGCAGACAATAACTTTGTATAATGTTAACGTTTACCCCCCCAGGTGGAATTGAAGAGTCGCATAGTTTGGGGGAGGAACGATCTCCTCAATCTGTCAGTGGAGCAGGACGGTGACAGCAGTCTGTCGCTGAAGCTGCTCCTCTGTCTGGAGATGACACTGTTTAGTGGATGCAGTGGATTCTCCATGATTGACAGGAACCTGCTGAGTGCCCGTCGCTCTGCCACAGATGTCAAACTGTCCAGCTCCATGCCTACAATAGAGCCTGCCTTCCTCACCAGTTTGTCTAGGCGTGAGGCGTCCTTCTTCTTTATGCTGCTTCCCCAGCACACCATTGTGTAGAAGAGGGTGCTCGCCACAACCGTCTGATAGAACATCTGCAGCATCTTATTGCAGATGTTGAAGGACGCCAGCCTTCTAAGGAAGTATAGTCGGCTCTGTCCTTTCTTACACAGAGCATCAGTATTGGCAGTCCAGTCTAATTTATCTTCCAGCTGCACTCCCAGGTATTTATAGGTCTGCACCATCTGCACACAGTCACCTCTGATGATCACGGGGTCCATGAGGGGCCTGGGCCTCCTAAAATCCACCACCAGCTCCTTGGTTTTGCTGGTGTTCAGGTGTAGGTGGTTTGAGTCGCACCATTTAACAAAGTCCTTGATTAAGTTCCTATACTCCTCCTCCTGCCCACTCCTGATGCAGCCCACGATAGCAGTGTCATCAGTGAACTTTTGCACGTGGCAGGACTCCGAGTTGTATTGGAAGTCTGATGTATATAGGCTGAACAGAACTGGAGAAAGTACAGTCCCCTGCGGCGCTCCTGTGTTGCTGACCACAATGTCAGACCTGCAGTTCCTGAGACGCACATACTGAGGTCTGTTTGTAAGATAGTCCACGATCCATGCCACCAGGTATGAATCTACTCCCATCTCTGTCAGCTTGTCCCTAAGGAGCAGAGGTTGGATGGTGTTGAAGGCGCTAGAGAAGTCCAGAAACATAATTCTTACAGCACCACTGCCTCTGTCCAAGTGGTAGAGGGATCGGTGTAGCATATAGATGATGGCATCCTCCGCTCACACCTTATGACAATCGAATCGTTTGAGCAAATACGGGTTATGTGGTACAATCTTTGAATTATCAAGCATCACAATTTTACCATCTTTCTTTTCGTGATAAGTGTGTTGCTCGTGATGATTATCACTTCAGCGATAATCAGGAAAGCCAGCCTTAGTCATATCTGTTGTTTGAACGAACGCTTTTGGAAATTTCTTTAAACACTTTTTTTTTTTTGAGTCCCAATATGCTGAATCTTTTAAATGAGGTCAGTGAGACGTGTGTTTAATGACTTTGTACCATAATTCAGGATAGGTTTCTCTGTTTGGAATTTCAGCACTGACAAAACAATCGACATCATCAATAGTTAATAATTTATTTTGCAAAGTAACCAATAAATGCATGTGAGGTAAATCCCGTTTTTGAAATTCAATCGTGTAAATCTATGCTCTGATTTGACCGAACACTGTTTCAAAGTCATTCAACAAAGATAAGACTTTATGATAAAAACAATCTACTTACGAAAGTGGCAATATACAGAGCCAATGTAGCCGGTGGCATTGTGCGGAAGAATCTGCGGATTTCTGTTTATTGTGGATTGCACGTCATTGTAATAAACAAATCAGGCCAACCAATGGTTTGGGATATTGCCATTGCATCTTGATATAACTGTTGCAATTCTCTTGGACTACCTAGATATGATGATGGTAATATTACTGCTTTACCTTTTTTGAATGTGTCTGAACTACTGATATTTGAATTTTGAACATGATCAATGAGACCTTGCATATGTTCCATTCCAAGTTTTGCTTGATTAGATTTAATAAAGAAGAGACTATTAGCTTCAACTTTTAGATACGCATTAATAATGTAACTGAGTGGTTAGATGACCGTGATCTTGTTTGAAAATGTTTGTAAGTACGGCATGAATTGCTTCTAAAGGATGTCAGTATGACGTGACTTGATGGTGTTGCGGGACCTGAAGTGTCTCTCTGTCTCTCTTCAAAAGATCACGTCTCGTTGCAAGTTTTTTTTTTTTTATATATAATAGAAAGATGTGCCTTATGTTTTGTGGGCGGTCCCAAAAGAGGCGGGGCCACCTGTCCATCACTGCAAGGGACTGCCCATCATAGCTGCTTGCACTTTACCTGAATGCACTTGTGGTGTGGTGAGTTTTCTTGTGCTTTTGTGATTTATTAGATATTTTTGAACCTGAGCTCTGATTTTGACTTTACCTCTTGGGTTCAGTATTGGGACTTTGTTTGCTATTAGATTGCTTAGGAAATTCCTTTGAACTTTGTGCTCCACAGAGCTTCTTTTTTGGGTAAAATAAGCCTTTTATTTTATAAAGTTCCTGAGCTTGCCCTTGTTACTATCCTCATTTGATGGTTTCTAGTGGGCATTTTGGATGTTTTTGAGACTTTGTGCTTGGGAACTCTCGAGATTCAGAACACGTTTCTTTCATAGTTGCGAATGTAATCCGAAATTGTGGGCACAATTACGTTAGAATGATAGCAATATTTGATCTGAAATGCTCAGCAAGAAAGTTCTTGAACAATATCGATATGTTTGAAGGATGCATATACAGTGCATCCAGAAAGTATTCACAGCGCATCACTTTTTCCACATTTTGTTATGTTACAGCCTTATTCCAAAATGGATTAAATTCATTTTTTTCTTCAGAATTCTACACACAACACCCCATAATGACAACGTGAAAAAAGTGTACTTGAGGTTTTTGCAAATTTATTAAAAATAAAAAAATTGAGAAAGCTCATGTACATAAGTATTCACAGCCTTTGCCATAAAGCTCAAAATTGAGCTCAGGTGCCTCTTGTTTCCCCTGATCATCCTTGAGATGTTTCTGCAGCTTCATTGGAGTCCACCTGTGGTAAATTCAGTTGACTGGACATGATTTGGAAAGGCACACACCTGTCTATATAAGGTCCCACAGTTGACAGTTCATGTCAGAGCACAAACCAAGCATGAAGTCAAAGGAATTGTCTGTAGACCTCCAAGACAGGATTGTCTTGAGGCACAAATCTGGGGAAGGTTACAGAAAAATATCTGCTGCTTTGAAGATCCCAATGAGCACAGTGGCCTCCATCATCCATAAGTGGAAGAAGTTCGAAACCACCAGGACTCTTCCTAGAGCTGGCCAGCCATCTAAACTGAGCGATCCGGGGAGAAGGGCCTTAGTCAGGGAGGTGACCAGGAACCCGATGGTCACTCTGTCAGAGCTCCGGAGGTCCTCTGTGGAGAGAGGAGAACCTTCCGGAAGGACAACCATCTCTGCAGCAATCCACCAATCAGGCCTGTATGGTAGATTGGCCAGACGGAAGCCACTCCTTAGTAAAAGGCACATGGCAGCCCGCCTGGAGTTTGCCAAAAGGCACCTGAAGGACTCTCAGACCATGAGAAAGAAAATTCTCTGGTCTGATGAGACAAAGATTGAACTCTTTGGTGTGAATGCCAGGCGTCATGTTTGGAGGAAACCAGGCACCGCTCATCACCAGGCCAATACCATCCCTACAGTGAAGCATGGTGGTGGCAGCATCATGCTGTGGGGATGTTTTTCAGCGGCAGGAACTGGGAGACTAGTCAGGATAAAGGGAAAGATGACTGCAGCAATGTACAGAGACATCCTGGATGAAAACCTGCTCCAGAGTGCTCTTGACCTCAGACTGGGGCGACAGTTCATCTTTCAGCAGGACAACGACCCTAAGCACACAGCCAAGAAATCAAAGGAGTGGCTTCAGGACAACTCTGTGAATGTCCTTGAGTGGCCCAGCCAGAACCCAGACTTGAATCCCATTGAACATCTCTGGAGAGATCTTAAAATGGCTGTGCACCGACGCTTCCCATCCAACCTGATGGAGCTTGAGAGGTGCTGCAAAGAGGAATTGGCGAAACTGGCCAAGGATAGGTGTGCCAAGCTTGTGGCATCATATTCAACAAGACTTGAGGCTGTAATTGCTGCCAAAGGGGCATCGACAAAGTATTGAGCAAAGGCTGTGAATACTTATGTACGTGGGATTTCTCCGTTTTTTTATTTTTAATAAATTTGCAAAAACCTCAAGTAAACTTTTTTCACGTTGTCATTATGGGGTGTTGTGTTTAGAATTATGAGGAAAAAAATGAATTTAATCCATTTTGGAATAAGGCTGTAACATAACAAAATGTGGAAAAAGTGAAGTGCTGTGAATACTTTCCGGATGGACTGTATCTGTGCGTAAATTAGATTGAAAAGAAGACGATTTGGTGAAACGGATGAGATCATGTTAAAACAATGGAGGTAGCTGACCAGACAGTGAAGGCAGCATACAGAATGTTGACATCAGATAACATGACTAAAAGTATCTTCAAAAACTGTAAGCAGATTTAATCTAACAATGTAAGTCAGGGTGTGTTTGAAAGACATTAACATTCGCTCGGTAAATGTGGGTAAGAAGACTGAATCCAAAATTGTGGTCCAGATCATAATTTAATGACAACAATGTTTGACTAGAAGCTGGGGCTTGAAAGATGGGATTATGAGAGGTGAACAGTGGATTGGGGCACCTGCTACCCTATAGGTGGCATTTTTGTAAATTTTTACGTTGCCCTCATAGGATAATGGATGTAACCAGGGTGACTTGCAATTTCATGAATGTACTCCACTGACACACAAAGACCACCCCACGGTGGTCACTGGTCATTTTGTACGAGCCGTCTCACATCCGCTCTCTTCAGATTCTTGTTTGAGAGTTTATGATTTTTTCGTCTTGGTGTGGGTGACTCACTTCAAAAAGAAATACAAAGATGAAATCTGCACCATCAGTGGAGTGAGGCCATTTGCAACATTTTAAGTACCTTGTGGGCTATGAATAATCTTACAAAAATAGCAGATTGACTCACCATCTTTTCTTCTTTCGCTGGTGGACTTCGCAAGAAGAAGCACAGAGGAGCAAAAAGAATATCGATGATCCCAATTATAGTCATCATCCAGGGAAACCCAATGGACCGAGCGATGGCGCCCCCAGTGGTTGGACCTGAGAAGAAGAGATGGCAGTTTGAAGTGTTTTGTTACTCTCGGAGACTTTGGACCTGGAAACTGATCTACTTTGGCTCATATTAGTACAGTCAAGCGCCAATTTATGGCTGACATAGTCAAGGCAATTTGTACTTCTGGCTGTGGGCCTTAGGAAAAGATTGAGTACTAATGTTCTAGAAATTGCCAAAACCAAAAGCAGTAATAAATCTATTGTTGTTATTATTATTTCACAGGGTCTTGTGTGTTTTCTGACTCTTGGAGGGCTTTTAGGGTATGTTTTGATAGGTGCTGCTCCATGTGGCTAATTCTTATGTGTTTGACCCACAACACCTTCCTTACACAAGTGTTTCTCAACCTTTATGATCCCACGACACACTTTTGCCTTTTTAACTCTTTCAGGGCAAATGTCGACTTTTGTCAACAGGAGAGGTTGAGGACGATAATCAACTGAAAATGGCGACCAAACCCACCATTACATGTTAGTTCAACTCTCTTTGCTAGAAGAAAAGTTTGCTTTGTTGGTTTGTCTGAGATTCCCTGCATTCATGTGTGTAGCGAAGAGCAAACAATGGCAAGAATGGCATCGACATCTAGTGAGAGATCGAAGCGAAAGCACAAAGCAAAATGGACAATGTTTTGCATATTGTCGCTGAATTGGAATCTGACTTTTTGGATTCTGATTTTGATGCAAGTGATCTGGAGATGTGAAGTACCGGCATCAGCTGATCATGGTGCTGAACTCGCTTGGGTAGCTGATGCGCCTACGTTTTTTGAGTCCGTCAAAGCACACAGTGCCCATAACTGCCTGGGCTCACTCATACTGAAAATTGGACACACTGCAACTGGATATACTGTGGTGCAATGGACTATCATAAAATGCAAAGTTCAAATAAAAAAAATATAGGCATGAAAACTCAAGAATGACCCTTCAACACAGCTACTAAAATAACTTAATTAATATTTAGCTTTCCAAACACTTCACTGCAGATAAGTAACACTACACCAAGGCTGATGGTGTTCTGCCAAAGATGATTAAAACGGCGGGCCAATAGGGCAAAGGTAGTTATGGACCAGAAACAAAACAAAAAATAAATGTGACCATTGGATTTCCTTGGTTTCAAAAACCCCCCATAACAATGTTTACAGGCCCCAGGAACTGTTTAGAAAGTTAAAACTGAGAGCCAAATAATGACAATTGTCATACTGTCTCCCAAAATCAACAGAAATACGAGTTAAAAATGTTACTGTTCTTACCTGTTAGCTTCATTTATTTGACATGGTGAATTTCTCTGTGTCTTCTTAAAAAGAATCTTCTACATCATGAAAGCTGAGCTGAACCTTTTATTTCACCCATGTGTGCTCTAAAGTTACAAAAACGCTTGTAATGACAGGCCATATCAAGCTGGCATGGCCCACTTACCCAATGCATAGCCCATGCAGAAAGCCACATCTGCAATTGCATACACGCTGCCATAGACCGACACATGGCGCAGGTCAACAAGGTACCCCATGATTGGCATCATTGAAGAGTCCACCATCCCTATGAAAGAAGAAAGAGCAATTAGCATGACTATCCACAAGGAGATTCTTCTTAGGATGGACATCGAGGTTCAGCTCAGCCTCTCGGAGAAGCAGAAGAATGCTGCCCAGTCCTCACTAGAGTAATGTCAGGAGCTCCTCTGAGTGGGGTTCACCCTTCAGACCAGTCAGGCGAGTTCTTGGCTCTGTGGGATGTCCACTTAGTTATGTTGTTCTCATTTTGGTTCCTTTTTAATGTTCAGTAAACACTAGCTGGTATGGCACTCCCCAGTTAAGGAGGACTGCACTGGTGAAGCCATTTCTTAGAGGTTTGTTTACAGAGTCATTGTCATCACATGTACAGAGTAGAGTGAAGGTCTTACTTGTTGCATGTTCTTAATTAACAACCGTATGTGGAAACTTCTGACTTCCCTACATGAAAAGCCTCAGAACACATTTGTCATAATCTAGAAACAACAAATTAATTTTTAGGAGAGTCTCTCTTCATGGTAGCTTGATTCCAAAATGTGGCAGCAAAATTACCTGCCTGACTAATCAGACCCCCATCTAGGCCACAATCAGTAAATCACAGGCCCCCTTTTAGCCCATCCATTATTGTTTTGTACCTCTGTGATGAGGGTGCATCTAAACTACTATGTTTTTGTGTAAAAATGTACACATTAGTCTCCATTTTTGCCTTTTATCCACAATACCCCAGTGTTTTTAACCTCCAAAAATGGAGTCGACTCTCCAGAGCCATATACTTCTGAAAACACCAGCTCAGTAATGTAGTGTGGATGGCTGAAATTAGAGAGTTTTGAAAATGCAGACTCTATTCTCGCCTTGATCAGTTTGTGCTTATTACATAGTCCTGATTGGAGTCTGCTCACTACAACTTCTTATTCATTGATTGGTCACCCTTCACAGAAGAAAACCACTTTCCAACATAGCGGACATACAGGAGCTGCTTTCCATGGTACCTCTTGTGTTGCTTACTTGTATGCATTCAAATTGAGTTTTGTACAGTTCGAATGCTGCATACTCATGCAAAAAGCAAATCATTTACTGATCTCTACGATAAATCCCATCACTGAAGGTGTAACCTTTCCTTTAAGTACAGCAAAACCTCTGGTCACAAACGTTTCCGAACACGTACAAATCAGATTACGATCAAAAAGTTTGCCAAAATTTTGCATCTGTTCACGACCACACGCTCTGTTGGCGAACAAAAACACTGGCAGCCAGTTTCCCTACGCACGTTCGTACGCGCCAATGATTTCCTATTCTCCATTTCCCATTTTCTTTTGTTTGCGTATACAGGGCCTAACAAAGCAGCTGGTGTTGCAAAAGGAGTTACAATGTTAACCAAGCAGAGGCCTCAAGTACAGGAAGAGGTGGAAAAACTGTTGCTAGTGTGGTTGAACGAGAAGCAACTTCCATTCATCCATTTTCCAACCCGCTGAATCCGAACACAGGGTCACGGGGGTCTGCTGGAGCCAATCCCAGCCAACACGGGGCACAAGGCAGGAATCAATCCCGGGCAGGGTGCCAACCCACCGCAGGACACACACAAACACACCCACACACCAAGCACACACTAGGGCCAATTTAGAATCGCCAATCCACCTAACCAGCATGTCTTTGGACTGTGGGAGGAAACCGGAGCGCCCGGAGGAAACCCACGCAGACACGGGGAGAACATGCAAACTCCACACAGGGAGGACCGGGGAAGCAAACCCAGGTCCCCAGACGAGAAGCAACTTGCAGGGTTTAAGTGAGCCAATCATATGCGCGACAGCCAGGAAGATTCATGGCGATTTGCTGAAAAAAAATCCTTCTTCGAGTGGCGAAGGTGAGGAATTTAAAGCCAGTAGAGGATGGTGTGAAAAGCTTCGCAAGAGAAGTGCCATTTAATTTTTTTTCCCTGTGCTTAAAACTCTTAAAAAAAAATTGTTTACAGCGAGCAGTTCGTAAGGGTCTAGCGTGAGCTCTTACAATGTTAGTTTTCTCTGTTGTTCAAGGTTTTCTCAGTGTTATTCAATGCTTTTACATTTAGTTTACTATTACGCTGTGCATTCTATGGTATAATTAACTATTTTGTGCTTAAAAAATATATATATTTACATACAGTTCGTATGGTCTGGAACGGATTAATTGTATTTACATACAATCTTATGGGGAAATTACGTTCGGGTCACAACCAAATCGGGTCGCATCCAGAGCGAACAAAAAAGAGCTGCCTTTAATAAAAATCAAGAACAAAGGGAATCATCCAATAAACAAGAAAGAGAAAAATATCCTGAACAATATGCAAAAGCAACATTAATAGAATGTAAGTTAGAGGATACAGTAATGCATTATATTGTTTTTGATGAGGCTTTAAAGTAGTTACATTTTTATTATGTTTTACTGTCTTAATTCTACTTTTTTACTTTTATTATTTGCTATGTTTTATTATTCATTGGTATTTTAAATAGACAACTGTAGTGAAACACTCCAGTAACTGATGTTCTATCCATAATAACTAAGCACCAAACCATCTTCCTCCTGCACTCTGCTTACTCTTCTATATACCATCTCTTTAAATACAATCACTTTTTCCAGTGGAGGGGCACCACAAGATAACGTGTCCACCCCTGAGGGGCACGAGTAAAGCAAGCAGGAGGCAGAGACCCCTAGTTTTCATTTATTTATTTACTTATTAATTGATTGATTTGCTGTATTATCTATCCTGTGAGTCTGTGTTCTTGTTTTTTTTTTATTTTTCTGCTGCTCTATGCATCTGAATTTCCCCATGGGATTAAAAATTTTTTATCTAATTTACAATGTCATTTTATGTTTGTACATTTTAAGATTTGTAGTTGTATTTTACGTTATGTGAATTTGTTACAGCACTCTGCACCTGAAGATGGTGATACACATATAAACCGAATTGATTGACTTAATTAAACCCTGAGCCATGTCTATGAACTGGGAGAAGAGTGCAAATCAATCAATACACGTCTTATGCAGGGTCTGTGAATTTCCCCTTGGGATTAATAAAGTATCTATCTATCCATTATATAGTGCCTTTCACATCTATCTATCTATCTATCTATCTATCTATCTATCTATCTATCTATCTATCTATCTATCTATCTATCTATCTATCTATCCATTAAATAGTGCCTTTCACATCTATCTATCTATCTATCCATTATATAGTGCCTTTCACATCTATCTATCTATCCATTAAATAGTGCCTTTCACATCTATCTATCTATCCATTATATAGTGCCTTTCACATCTATCTATCTATCCATTATATAGTGCCTTTCACATCTATCTATCTATCTATCTACCTATCTATCTATCTATCTATCTATCTAATAGCACACACAGTGTCACCAGCAAGAAATCACTCCGAGTCCTGTCCCTTTCATTTCACGTCCTCTGTTCAGAGACAGTGATATGACTAAATCAGAACCAATACAGAAATGCAGCAGTGATGGATGTGAGTGTCAAAAGATGCTATAAAAATAAAAAAGGACTCACCAATGGCAAAGCCAACTCCAAAGTTTGGTACAATAAGCCCATAGATGCTGGTCGCAAATGGCACCTGCAAAGAAAGCAAAGGTTTTAAGTGTTACATTCTAGCCAATCATGGCATCTTGGTTACATAGAAACATAAGGAATTTAACAAATAAAAGGAGACCATTCAGTCCATCAGGCCTGTTTGTTTAGCTAACAGCTAAGCTATCCCAATATCTCCTCCAGATTCGTCTTAAAGGTCCTACAGGTTTCTCCTTCAACTCCATGTCTTGGTGGTTTGTTCAAGAGAACGACAACTCTTTGTGTAAAGAAGAGCTTCCTGGCTTCAATCCTAAAGGTACTTCCCCTTCATTTCCACTATGAAGTCTTCAGTATGTGATTCACCCTTAAGCCGAAAGAATTCAGCAAGATCTACAGTGCCTTGGAAAATTTTAAAGACCAGGATGAGGTCCCCATGCATTCTCCTCCGCTCAATACCAAACGGGGTTAACTCTCTGAGTCTGTCACAGTAGGACATGTCTTTTACTCCCATGATGCACTTGGTTGCTCTCCTCTGCACAGCTCTGTCTTTAATGTATTGTGGTGACCAGAACTGCACACAGGACTCCAGATGTGGTCTCACTAGTGCATCATATAGTTTGAGCATAACGCCCCATGACTCA